>NW_006921603.1:21108911-21116462 GCF_000298275.1 Orycteropus afer afer | reverse complement strand
CAGGTCCCAACATCACTTGGAAGTATTCATGCTGTTGGTCCCTTCAGAGTAGCTGACAGTCTGCAGCTCCAACTGTCTCTGTACTCACTGTTTTTGTTCAGGTTTTTCCACTAGTTGGTGCCTAATCCACTTCTGTATAGTTCCTTTCAAAGCTCAGGGCTCCAGGATTATTTTCTGTATCTCTGTCAGTTGGCTTTTCTTGCCTTTGTTGAAGAGGGTCTGTGTCGCTTGTCTGCCTATTATTCCTCCATCTTACCAGAAGTCCTGCATCCATCTTTTCCTTTGCATTCTAATTGCCTTCATCTTTTTAAAATCTTGTGCTCTAACAACTAAAAATAATAATGATGATAAGAATAGGTAACAGTGGGTGGTTGCTTTGTGCCAGGTACTTTGCTATTTCATTTCCTCATTCAATCCTATAAGGTAGATATTTTTGTTCCCCCATTTTATACACAGAGAATCTGGCATTCAGTGAGAGTAAGTAACTGTTTCAACATCGTACTAAACTAAATAACAGAACCTGGATTTCAGCCCAGTTCCATCTGATCCCAGAGCTTGGACTCTTTACCATGTTGCCTGCCCCTAGACCTTCCCTAGGAGCCCTGGTGGCACAAATAGTTGAGGGCTTAGCTATTAACCAAAAGGTTGACAGTTTGAACCCACCTAGCAGCTCCACAAGAGAGAGACTTGGTGATCTATTTCCATAAAAGTTATAAACTAAGCCAAGAAAACTCTACAAGGCAGTTCTACTCTATCATACAGAGTTGCTATGAGTTGAATTCACTCTGCAGCACTTAACAACAGCAACAGACCTTCTATGGAAATATCCTAACTACTGTCTCTGTCTCCCACCCTACATAAAGCTACTATATTATTTTTCCAATAATACTCC
The DNA here is from genome assembly GCF_000298275.1 of Orycteropus afer afer. Classification (NCBI taxonomy): domain Eukaryota; kingdom Metazoa; phylum Chordata; class Mammalia; order Tubulidentata; family Orycteropodidae; genus Orycteropus; species Orycteropus afer. The sequence goes on along the minus strand of NW_006921603.1, from coordinate 21,115,570 downwards.
GTTACGCCCATCACTTCTCTCAGAAATCCTGGTGGCTCCCATTTTCACATGGTAAAGTTCAGCTTTAATCTACTCTCCATTACTCCCTTAGTCACCTTTCTGAACTTCTCTCAATTCCCTCACCCCTACCTATCTAGTTCCCACTCTTCAAGGAATGATTTCCTTTAAGGCCTGGATTCCTCATGACTCATTGCTGACCTCTCCAGTCCTCACTGACCATCCCTCCTCTAATCTCCTGGTAATGCTTTCATTTGGCATGTTTTACTGGCCAATTTATATTCCTTATCTATATTCAGAACTTATTCCATCCTGTTGGAATCATAAGCCCTTTAACCACCAGACAAGTGTCCCACATTCATAGTTGATGATGCCCGGCCCCAACTGTAATGTCAGTGACTATAAATGACAGTGAACTGCACAAACTCTTCTCAGTCCTTTTAGCCTTTTTCTCTCTTGAATCCATCTCTCCTGCCCCATCAAGCAGCTCGCATCAGTCAGAGGAGGAGAATGACTGCCCAGTTTCCTCTTATTCCAAAAACGATGCAGCAGCATTTGCTTGTTGCCTCATGTTCAACTCTCCCATGAAGTACTTGGGTTTTTGTTTGTTTTAAATGCATTTCAGGCAAGTGAGTGAACTCCTATCTGTTTAGCAATGTTAAAAACATGCTCTCTGCTTATGTGGATCAGATGCTAGACCAAAATCCTAAATATTTTTGTTCTTCTGCTTTGTCAGCCCACCAGAAATAAGCATAGAGTAGCATCACCATGTGTTGGGATTGACTCAACAACACTAAAAACAACAGCTACTTTGTGGAGTCCTTCAGTGGCACAGATGATTAAGTACTTAGCTGTTAACCAAAATGTTGGTGTTTTGAGTCAATCTAGATGCGCCTCAGAAGAAAGGCCTCGGCAGTGTACATGTGAAAAATCAGTCACTGAAAACCCTACAGAGCACAGGTCTACTCTGACACACATAGGGTCTCCATAAGTCAGGACTGACTTGAGGATAATTGGTAGCTGTTTTGCAGACACCGTCCAGGGTAAGAGGTCACATTGCAGACAATCTCCAGTCCTGCTCAGTCAGAGGAGGCAGAAGAGAGTGGAAGGCAGGTCCTTCAGAAAGGCCAGTGGGGAGGATGCTTAGTAGGTCACATAGATGGCAAGGAAGATACAAGTTTTCTGGTACAATTTCAAAAGGGCCACCATACACAGATAAGAAATGGAACTTCAAGCCACAGCATTTGGAATGTTCTGCCTCAGTCCTTAGACATTTTGGTCTTATCTCCCTTTGCCAGGAATAACCACTTCAACCTGTAGGGTCTGTGTCTTTGTGTCCTGGGCTCTCAGCTTGTTATTGTTGTTGTGTACCGTTGAGTTGATTCTGACTCATAGTGACCCTATAAGACAGAGAACTGCCCCATTGGGTTTCCAAGGCTGTAGTCTTTACCAAAGCAAACACCCTTATCTTTGTCCCACGGAGTGACTGGTGGGTTCAAACTGCCATCCTTTTAGTTAGTAGCCACGTGCTTTAACCACTGTGCCATAAGGGCTCCTTACTCAGCTCAGTCCTAGGATAATTCCAGGAATATGGATCAAGCTTTGTTTCAATACACCTACTGTTAATTCATTTGACACCTGTATCATCATCCTGTTTAAAAGTTCTAATTCAAAAATCATAGCCTTCTAGAGTAATAGTTCTCAAACTCTGACAAGCATCTGACTCCTCAGGAGGCTTGTTGAAACACAGATTTCTGAGGCCTCACCCTCAGAGTTTCTGATGCAGTAAGTCTAGGATACCAAAACAAACTCACTGCTGTCGAGTTGAATCCAACTCATAGTGACCCCTCCTTGGGTTTCCGAGGGAGCATCTTTATGGAAGTAGATTGCCCAGTCTTCCTTCTAAGGAGTGGCTAGTGGATTTGAATCGCCAGCCTAAGTCTAGGATAAGGTTTGAGAATTTGCATGTCTAATAAGGAAGAATGGGCAATCTACTTCTATAGAGATAGCTCCTCAGAAACCCAAGGAGGGGTCACTATGAATCCAATCGACTTGACGGCAGTGAGTTTGGTTGTTTTTGTTGTTGTTTTTTAAGAAGTTCCCAAGTGATGCTGATGTTGCTATCACTGATCTAGAGACCACATTTTGGGAATATCTGATCTCCAGGAGTTCCTAGCTGGAGGCAATCCCACTCTGAAGCACTTTCTTTCCACAAATGCTTAGCACCTTGACAGTACAGTGAAACATTATCTTGGGTAGTTCTTATGTTGTTTGGAAATCATTCTCTTACTTCATATATCATTGTTTTCCAAAAAAAGCAGTGAACTCTGTTAGGACAGGAGTTTGTCTTCTGCTTCTCTGATCATTCTCACTTCCTCGCCAGCCTTGGGATGTCTCTGATCTGCCGGACCTGTACGGGGAAGGCAGTATGTAGTAATGGTTAGGGGCACCAGCATTGATTCCAGCCCTGGCACTTATATTACATGTCTCTTGAAACTTTAAGGAGTCCCTAGGTGGTGCAAATGCTTACATGCTGGGCTACTGGAAGGGTGATTGTTCAAACCCACTCAGAGGTGCTTATGGAATAAGGCCTGGTGATTTGCTTCTGCAAGATGACAGCCCTATGGAGCACAGCCCTGCTGTGCAACACATGGTGTTGTCACGTGTCATAATCGACTTGGGGACAACTGTCTTCTTGTTTCTGTTTTCTCCTGAGTCTTCAGTTTCCTCATTTGGAAAATGAGTTAATAATAGCACCTTTAACTTGATTTCCAGAATATAAATTGTTAATTAATTTAAAAAAAATAGAATAGAGATCAAGGTATGTAACGTAACCAGTTGCTGGTAGAGTCAGTTCCAACTCACAGAGACTCCGTGTGTGTCAAAGTAGAACTGGGTTCCATACAGTTTTCAACGGCTGATTGTTTGGAAGTAGGTCACCAGGACTTTCTTGCAAGGTGCCTCTGGGCAGACTTAAACCTCTAACTTTTTGTTTAGCAACCCAGCTAACATTTGTACCACCCATGCACTCCACGTATAATATGCTCCCGTAGTATTTTTTAAGACAGAGATATGCATAGACAGGTTTGTGTATGCATGGGATCTCTTCAGAAGGAAACATGAAACACTAAGAGGGCTGCTCTGGAAGTCTAGAGCAGGAGAGCTAGTGTTTCTTATATACCTTTTGGACTGTCTAAATATTTTACTGTATGCATACATTCTTTTCAAATTTAAAAACTAGCTAATAAAATCATAATTATTTCTTTTGGGATGCTGTGAAGAGTAAATAATAACTTTACACTACGCCCTTGACATAGTGCCTCACAAAGCAAAAGCACAATATAGATGTTAGCTTTTGTGTTTAATAATAAATATTTGTTAAATTCATTCATTCATTCATGGATAAGTGCATGAGATAACCCACTATCCTAAGGCAGCCATGCAGATATGAAGAAATCATTTATCAGCTAGACTTGCTACATTAGGTAGAAAATAAAACTTGTTTTAAATGTCATTCTCAATGTTGACTGTAAACACGTGTTTCTGTGTATGACTGGATCCTAGCACTCTGCCCAACGGTACACATACCACAGAGCGGACCAGGTCCTGCAGCTCTGGGTCACCCTCAGACAATACTCACCTTTGACCCACATTCACTGGGTGAAAACCTGTTTGGGCACAGGATGAGGGTACAAGACAGTGTGGCCATTGAGATCTGGGTACCACATGGATAGCTGTCCCACACTAGAGGTAAAAGTTCACAGCACCACCATTTGGCCCTAATAAAGTGGATAGAGCCCCAGGGGCTTCACCCAGATTTATGCAGGGAACCAGTCAAGTGAGTAACCTTTGGCTTGGAACAGTGTATTTTCTGGGATCCCTGTGGGAAGGAGTAGCAGGGTGTTTCCTGTTTCTAAGAAAACAAACACTGGGCACACAAACACCCCAGAGTGATAGGTTCATGCTGGATGATGTGTTGGTTGCAACATAGCATGTCTCAATTTAACCCTAGGTATTTGAGGCCCTATTCTCTGCCCAACATTGCGTTCATCAATATGAGAGAGAAGATGGCATAGGAGAATTTGCCTGCTTGATTAAGAGCATGGCTTTTGAAATAGGAAAGATCTAAATTCAAATCCTGTTTCTACCACTTACTAGCTAATTGACCTTGGACAAATTATTTAACTTTCCTGAGCTGCAGTTTCAGTGTTGTTTTTGTTGTTAGCCCCCAACTGATGGAAACTCCATGTGCAGTGGGGTTGGATCATTGTGATCCATAGGTTCTCAGGCAGCTTTTCAGAAGTAGATCACCAGGCCTTTCCTCTTTTAGTCTCAATGTTGTTGTTGTTGTTATGTGCCGTCGAGTCGGCCCCGACTCATAGCAACCCCTCCTTGGGTTTCCGAGGCAGTATCACTACGGAAGTAGGATTGCCCAACCTTCCTTCCGAGGAGTGGCTGGTGGGTTTGAACCGCCAGCCGTCTGGTTAGCAGGCAAGTGTCTTAGCCACTATGCTACCAGAGCTCCCTTAGTCTCAATAGGTATTATAAATCTGGTCTTTTATGGTTGTTGTATTGTTGTTGTTGTTATGTACTGTCAAGTCGGACCCGACTCATAGTGACCCCTCCTTGGGTTTCCGAGGTGGTATCACTATGGAAGTAGATTGCCCCATCTTCCTTCTGAGGAGTGCCTGGTGGGTTTGAACTGCCAGCCTTCTGGTTAGCAGTCAAGTGCCTTAGGCACTATGCTACCAGAGCTCCTGGTTGTAGAGAATATTAAATGAACTAATAATGTCTGTATAAAGTACTTGGCACAGTACTTTACACATAACCAGTTGACTGGCAACCCATAGCAACCATGTGTGTGTCAAAGTAGGACTGTGTTCCATAGGATTCTCAGTGGCTGATTTTTTCAGAAACAGATCACCAGGCCTTTCTTCCAAAGCACCTCTGGGTGAACTCAAACCTCCAACCTTTCAAGTTAGCACCCAAGCACCTTAACTGTTTAAACCACCTAGGTACCTCTCCTGGCACATGTTATTGTTGTTATGTGCCATCATGTTGATTCCTGCTCATTGTGACTGTGGTAGTTAAGGTTGTGTGTCAACTTGGCTGGGCCTGGTTGAGTGGCTGGGCAGCGGGTGGTAGTTATTCCCCATGATAAGACTGGCATTCAGCTCCAAGATGGGATCTACCACAGGCAGCTGAGTAGCTGCTTTAAGGATGTGGTCTGCTCCCATATATAATAAACAGCTTTGGAAACGGTCTCTAGCTTATGGCACACTTGAACCCTGCATGGAAACGAGTCGTTGTTCAGCAGCCTGCCATGCTCTGCCAATCTTGAGACTTTTAATGGACTTGAATTAATGGCCTGCCATGTGGTTTGGTAATATTGGGACTATGATTTGTTACTTGTGGACCATGGGTTTGTCAGCCTCAGCAGCCAGCAGCTGTCTGAGTGAAGAAAAGCCTCCAGCTTCAGTGAGCTAGGAGCCGGAGGTAGAGCTGAAGCCCAAGGTTGAGGGGCTTTCACCCAGCCTCTAAAGCCTGGCACTTTGAACTTGGACTTAAAGCCTCCAAATTGTAAGAAAAAGTTAAAGCCAGCCCATTTGTGGTATATTCCTGTCGGAGCGGCACTAGGTAACCAGAACCAAAAAAAAAAAAAAAAAAACCTCACTGCTGTCGCGTCAGTTCGACTCATAGCAACCCCTTCTTGGGTTTCTGAACCAGTATCTCTACAGAAGTAGATTGCCCAACCTTCCTTCCAAGGAGTGGTTGGTGGGTTTGAACCACCAGCTTTCTGGTTAGCAGTCAGATGCCTTAGGCACTACACCACCAGAGCTCCTACAGTGACCATATATGACAGAGTAGAACTGCTCTATAGGATTTTCAAGACTATAATCTTTAAGGAAACAGACTGCCACATCTTTCTCCCATGCAGTGGCTGATGGGTTCAAACTGCCAACCTTTAGGCTAGCAGCCAAGAGCTTAACCACTGTCCCACCAGGGCACCTTCTGCCTGGCACATAGTAAGAAATAAATGTAGTTGCTGTTGTTATTATTGAGCTAACAGTTAAGCACTGAAATATATGGTGTTACAGACCCTTTGAGCGCTTCATGACAGCTCTAAATTCTGTCCTCTGATAAAGTAAACATAGGTCCATATACCAAATTTTTCTTATAATTTTAAGGAATTCATGCACAACTTTTTCCCCTCCCTAATTCATGCATGGGTCAGGCATATAGAAACCCTTGGACCCCTGAGCTATAAGAATTATAGCAGGAATTCATGAAAGGGACAAATCACTGTTAAGGAAAAGTAGTTAGGGGACCTTCCTGGAAGAGGTAAAAGCTAGAGTCTATAACCAAGTAGCCATTGAGTCAGTTCTGACTCATGGTGACCCTGTGTGTGTCAGGGTAGAGCTGTAGCTCCATAAAGTTTTCAGAGGCTGATATTTTCAGAAGTAGTTTTGGGCCTCTGGGTGGACTTGAACCTACAGCCTTTCAGTTAACAGCAAATGAACTCACTATCTTTCACCACCCAGAGACTCCAGGGCCTATTGTTGTTTGTTATGTGCTGTCAAGGTAGACCTGACTCACAGCAAACCCTCCTTGGGTTTCCGAGGCGGTATCACTACGGAAGTAGATTGCCCAACCTTCCTTCT
>NW_006921603.1:21105196-21106391 GCF_000298275.1 Orycteropus afer afer | reverse complement strand
AGCATTATTTCTGTCACCAAGGCCAAATTTTCCAACTACCAGTGATTCTTCTTTGTTTCCAACTTTTGCATTCCAGTCACCAGTGATAATTAACAGATCTTGATTGCAAGTTTGGTCAAATTCAGACTGCAGAAGTTGATAAAAATCTTCAATTTCCTCATCTTTGGCTTTGGTGGTTGGTGCATAAATATGAATAATAGTCATATTAGGAGGTCTTCCTTGTAGGCATATTATCCTATCACTGACAGCATTGTACTTCAGGACAGATCTGAAAACATCCTTTGTGATGATGAATGCCATGCCATTCCTCTTTAAACTGTTATTCCTGGCATAGTAGATCATATGGCCTATAGGAAAGCAAAATTTAAAGAAGCCAACAAAAGCAGGCAGAGCACGTAAGCCAGGCTTAGAAGCTGTGCTTATAAACACAGCCCATGTGGTCAAACTTCTCTGTGCCTCAGTTTCTTAATTTCTAAAATGGACGTAAAAATAAAACCTACTCCTGAGGTTTGTATGAGGCTTCAGTAAGATAATATATTCACAGTGATTGGCATATCGGCTGGTGTCTGGCATATAGTAAGGTAGAAATGTGTTTCTTTTATGATTAGAATTTGATAGTTGCAGAAATATTAGAGTGGATGGGGCCAGACTAGAGATCTTCAATGTGAGACTGAGTCCTTTGGATTTTATTCTGGAAGTACTGGGGAATCCCAGGAACATTTTTGAGCCAGAGAGGAATAAGCTGAAAGTGACTCTGTATCTGAGCATAGTGATTAGAATAAATTAGAGGACAGAAGATTAGGGGCAGGAGTCTTGGTGTGAAGCTGAGCCAGTAGTGCTAACTTCAAGTGCCAACACTGATATAAAATAGAGGCCAGGAGAATGGGGCAAAATAAAAGTGTGAGATTTGTCAAAATAGAAATCAAGAAAATTGGAAAGTACCAGGGTCTAAAGTTATACTGTCCAATTTAGTATCCACTTACCATATGAAATATGGCTAGTCCAATTGAAATGTGCTGTAAGTATTAAAATACACACCAGATTTTGAAGGTTTACTATCAAAAAAGAATACAAATTATTTCAATTTTTTTTGCATTGATTACATTTCAATTTTGATCATATGAGTTTAAGTAAAATATTAAAATTAAAATCACATTAAATTTCTTTTTTTCATGTGGCCATTAAAAAATTTTAA
>NW_006921603.1:21071618-21104866 GCF_000298275.1 Orycteropus afer afer | reverse complement strand
TTTTTTTTTGTTTTTGAGAGCAAAGGAAAGGAGCTGTAGTGGCCCCATGGTTAAAGTATTTGGCTGCTAACCTAAAAGTCAGCAGTTCAAACCCACCAGCCGCTCCATGGGAGAAAGATGAGGCAGTCAGTTTCCATAAAGATTTACAGCCTCAGAAACTGTTCGGGCAGTGCAACTGTGTCCTGTAGGATGCTGTCTGTTAGAATCAACTCAGTGGCAGTGGGTTTTGTGGTTTTGCATTGGAGCAAAGGATGCCTTAGTGACCAGGACAATAAGGATGTCACTCACTGAGAGAAGAACATCAGAAAAGTTGGGAACAGATGACAGGGTTACATTGGATTTTACATGTGTTGTGTTTGAAACAACTATGGACCATTTGAGTGTCCATTTGAATAGGATGTCAACCAGACATTGAGATTAAAGTAAAAGGTCAGGACTATTTATGAAGTGTGTTGGTTATAACTTAATTCATGAGGGTTGAGTATCATCATTGACTGAAAACCACTGTGTGTCAGGCAAGTGCTTAGTAAGTTACATACGTTATCTCATTTTATCCTGATAACAGTCCTGTGAGGCACCTACTATTATCATCCTTCCCATTTCACAGATGAGGAAACTGAGGCTCAGAGAAATGAAGTACCTTAGGGTAGTAAGTGATGAGTCAGGATTCAAATTTATTCACCCAGCTAGCTACACCAGAGTTCCAGGATTGGACTATAGCAAAGGAAAGCCATTGAGAAATATAAGAACAGGATAGTTTAGTATCACTAATGCCAGGAAGAAGTGGCTGTTAAAAAAACAAATTTCGACTTCTGTAGCCAAAAAAGTATGTTAGATGATAACAGCAATATCAAGCTAAAGGACATTTAATACTATTGTTAAGTTTCATCGAGTCATTTCCAACTTGTAGCAACCATGTTGTGGTAGTTCAGTTTGTGTGTCAACTTGGCTAGGCCTGGTTGAGTGGCTGGGCAGCTGGATATAGTATTCCCCATGATGAGACTGGTAATCAACTCCATGGTAGAATCTACTGTGAACAGCTGAATAGCTGCCTTTGGGTATGTGGTCTGCTTCCCATAATACAAGTAGCAGCTTTGGGAACAATCTCTAGCTTATGGCACCTTGAATCTTGCATATAGCTGTGTCATTCAGCAGCCTGCCATGCTCTGCCGACCTTCAGACTTACAATGGACTTAAATTAATGGCCTGCCATGTGCTTTGGTAACATCAGGACTGTGCCTTTTTACTTGTCAGCCTTGGGCTTGGCAGCCTCAGCAGCCAGCAGCTGTCTGAGTGAAGAAAAGCCTCTGGCTTCACTGGGCCAAGAGCTGGAGGCAGAGCTGAAGCCCATAGCTGAGGGGCTTTCACCTAGCCCCTAGAGCCTGGCACTTTGAACTTGGACTTAAAGTCTCTAAATCGTAAGAGAATAAACTCCTGTTTGTTAAGGCCATCCCATTTGTAGTATATTTTTTGTCAGAGCAGCACTGGGTAACCAGAACAGAATTTGGTACTGGGAGTAGGATGCTGCTCTGACAGATACCTAAAATGTGGAAACAGGAGTGGAGTGCATCCTTGACCCAAGACCCCGGCATACAGCATGACAGACCTCAGGAGCAAAGCAAGAGACTGGCATGAGAGACAGCAGGAGTAGAGCTCAGAGACTGGCATGAGAGACTGCAGTAGCAGAGCTGAGAGAACCGGCATGAGACAGTGACAGCCTTACCAGCCCGGAGAGGAGGAAGCTTGATGCCTTTGGTTAGGCCGCTTACTGGCGGAGTGGGTTGCCTTCAGGCATTAATTGGTGGAAAAGACCGGCATAAAATGGAGTAGCAGGTTGGCTGACCCACAGAGCAAGAAAGCTGAATGCTTTGGGGGCAGGAAGATTTCCAGCGGAGTGGGTTGCCTTCGGTATTAATCGGCAGAAGCGGAGAGACCAAGGAAATGGAAGCAGAGCTGCCTCAGCCTGAAAGGGTAGGAAAGTGGCCTTTGGGGGTGGAAGCACCACAGCCCCCTAGGTTTCAAAGAGCCAGACCTTCACCAACTTGGTTCTGGAGTGTGGGGCCGCTCGTTCATGTGAGCCAGTGGGATGGAGCCAGAGCCACTGCCCAAGAGTGAGGGGGCGGGGCTGCCATGCCTGAGTGGGAGAGGAACGGGGCCTGCCAGGCCAAGGGGGTGAGGTCACCACAGAGAAACTAGGGGACTGGAGCCACCCAGTGAGAAAGATCTGTACAGATTCCACCCAATGAAGATGTGTACAGATGCCAAGTTGACAAGGGTTGGAATTGTGGTAGTTCAGTTTGTGTCTCAACTCAGCTAGGCCTGGTTGAGTGGCTGGGCAGTTGGATGTAGTATTCTCCATGATGAGACTGGTAATCAACTCCATGGTGGAATCTACTGTGAGCAGCTGAGCAGCTGCCTTTGTGTCTGTGGTCTGCTTCCCATATACAAGCAGCAGCTTTGGGAACGGTCTCTAGCTTATGGCACCTTGAACCCTGCATGTAGCCGTGTCGTTGTTCAGCAGCTTGCCATGTTCTGCCGACCTTGGGACTTTCAGTGGACTTAAATTAATGGCCTGCCATGTGGTTTGGTAACATCGGGACTGTGCCTTTTTACTTGTCAACATTGGGCTTGGCAGCTTCAGCAGCCAGCAGCTATCTGAGTGAAGAAAAGCCTCCAGCTTCAGTGGACTGGGAGCTGGAGACAGAGCTGAAGCCCGAGACTGAGGGGCTTTCACCCAGCCCCCAGAGCCTGGCACTTTGAACTTGGACTTAAAGTCTCCAAATTATAAGAGAATAAATTGTTTGTTAAAGCTATCCCATTTGTGGTATATTTTGTCAGAGCGGCATTAGGTAACCAGAACACCTGTGTACAACAGAACAAAACACTGTCCAGTCCCGCACCATCTTCACAATCGTTGCTATGTTTGAGCCCATTGGTGTAGGCACTGTCAGTCATGTCATTGAGGGTCTTCCTCTTTTTCACTGACCCTCTACTTTTTCAAGCATAATGCCCTTCTCCAGGAACCGGTCCCTCCTGATAACATGTCCAAAGTACCTGAGACAAAGTCTCACCATCCTCCCTTCTACAGAGCATTTTGGTTGTGCTTATTCCAAGACAGATTTCTTCATTCTTCTGGCGGTCCATTCAGTTTTCTTCTCCAGGGACAGAGCAACACAGAAGCCACTATAGTATGACAGACTGACCGACAAGTGGTGGTTAATCCTGTAGGTTATGGTTATTAAGAGGAGTTAGAATTCTTCAGGGCTTGTTCAGAGTTTTGAAAAGCTAAGCATGGAGAGAAAGTGGCCCTCTTTTAAATTGACAGGTTTCAGTTTCCAGGCAGAAATAACCATGGGTGTTCACTGAAAATCAGGAGGTAGAGGCACTGATTATCATCTGTTTCTCAAGAGTACAGTAGTCCACAAAGGACCTGTATCAGAATCACCTGAAAAAGTTTTTAACTACAGATTCCCAGACTCTGCCCCACCTCAAAACCTACTGCCATCAAGTCAGTTCCCATTCACAGAGACCCTGTAGGACAGAGTAGAACTTCCCCATAGTCCAAGGCTGTGAATCTTTACAGAAGCAGAATGATATATCTTTCTCCCAAGGGGCTGCTAGTGAGTTCAAACCACTCATCTTTTGGTTAGAAGCTGAGTACTTTAACCGCTGTGCCAGCAGGGCCCCTGACTCTGCCCCAGACCTCCTGTATCAGAGTTTTTTTCATGAGTGCTACAGGTGATCTAGATACACAGTGAAGTTAGGAACCCCCTGTGCAGGATCTGCAGCTCCTTCTCAGGATTTATTACTCTGGACCGGCTCAATCTCATGGCTCTGTGCCAACTTCTCTGGGCAGAGGAGGAGGATGGGATCCTCCTGTGTCTTTAGCAATAGCCTTACCTGGAATCTAGGGCAGGCATTTTTTACATCAAGTACAACCAAGTTTCCATTGATTAGGTCTTCTTCCAAGTCCACTTAGCATCACACTTCTAGCATCATTGCTGTGGAGACCAACCATCTGAATGAGCAGCAGCCCCCGAATGGGGGGCAGTGTCATCTTCTTGCTTCTTTTGTGCAGTGCTTCAGTGCTTCAGACTGACACTTGTTCCTGCTTTCTCCCAACTCCTCCCTGGTATCCATGCTTTTTGAAGACAGGTACTATAGGCTGCTGACCAGGAGCAGGATCTTGAGTCGGGTGACCCAGAACCTTGCTCCAGCTCTGCCACATCAGTCTGTGTGATCTGGGGCAAGAGTTTTTTAACCCCTCCGGGCTTCATGTGTAAAACAGATGATAAATGTACTCATCTCCAGAGTTGTTAAGAGGATTAAAGGAAATGATGTGTGAAATTACTGACTTAGCTCATACCAAGTACTCAATAATTGGTGGTAGTTGTCAAATTGTATTATGATAACTTAACATCTTTATTATGATTAGTCAGGAGCATGTGCCCTAGATGGCAGAGAAAATCAACCAATCGAAGATGCCAGATAAGGACATCAAAAGGGTTTACCGGGATAAAAACACACTTTTGGAGGATAAACTATATAACTCTATTGAGGGCTTGAGGGAAAGCTCTTCATATTTTTTTTTTCATTCTGATTCTGAGACTATAAAAACTGCTCTTTGAAGTGTTCTAATCACTGTCTCCTTCCCATCCCAAACTAATTTTCCCATCTCTCCATGTAGCCGTTTCCTATCTCGTCCTCTTTTTTCCCTCCCCCATTAAGCCTGCAACATGTTTTTTGCCTTCTCCTCACAGAACTGGATGAGAGTAGAGCAGAACTCACAGCTGATCACAGGTTCAGCCTCCCTTGGCCTCATAGGGAAAGAGAATTTTATTTTTTTAACTACCCCACATTCAAGCCTTGGATTTTAGTATGTTCAGCAATAATGGTATATTAAAAGTAAATTATAATAATAGATATTTTAGAAATCATAACAATATTTATAAGTTATTTACGATTCACATGACAGTGTATTAACTACTGTGTATCAGTCCATATTCAGTTACAGCAAACAATACTTTTGACAACTTTTGCAAAATGGAGTTTCATACAGGGAATTAACGCACTGGGCTGCTGACCCAAAACGTTGGAGGTCAGGTCTACCTCGTGGTGCCTCAGAAGAAAGGCTTGGCAATATATTTCCAAAAAACCAGCCAATGTAAGCCCTGCAGAGCACTGCTCTGCTCTGACATACACTGGTCACCGTGAGTCAGAGTCGATTTGATAACAACTGGTAACTGGTGATGGCTGGAGGGCTGGCTCAAGATTGGGCCCCCAGCAGGATTCCTAGAACTCCACCATGAGAAGTGGCCACCTGGGCCCTTCTGGTTTCTTCACCACCAGCAGGAAGTGGAGAATTGAGTAGCTGTCACAACCACCCAGCTTCTCAGTACCATGTCACAGTGACTAGGCACTGGAATGCCACCACCTCCACAGGCAGCAGTTTGCCCATGACATTGCTTGCCAGCAGAAATAAGCCAAGCAGCAGGAACCTGGCCTTCTCACTTCCATGTTCCCTCTTTAGAATGCATCAGATTAGCACGTCTCTAGAGGCAAAAGAGCCTGGAAGAAGTCATTTTTCGTTTTCCAGCCCTGCAGTTCAGCAAGGCACACTAAGCAATAGAATGGCTGCTATATGCCAGTCCATCAGAAGCTGCCGAGTACTTAGCACATGTCACACAGTACACAACAAGAGGAGGCAACTAGTGAACAGCAGCAAACATATTCTATATATTCATTACACTCACATGCCTATTTAATGCTCTTAATAATCCTTTGAGATAGAAAAAGTGCTGTTATCCCCATTTTTCCCATGAGAAAACTTTTGAGGATCCCAGAATGGTGCAAATGGTTAATGTGCTCAACTGCTAACAAAAAGATTGGAGGTTCAAGTCTACCCACGGGCACCTGGGAAGAAAGGCCTGAACCTATTTCTGAAAAATCAGCCATTGAAAGCCCTATGGAGAACACTTTTCTACTCTGGCATACACAAGGTCGTCAAGAGTCAAAATCAACTTGACAACAATTGTTTTAAATAAATTACAAGTGCTGCCACACATCCAACAGCTAGGAAGTGGCAGGAGCAGAACAGAGCCCGAGTCCCCTGCTCTAATCCTTGAATATGTCCCTGTACCTAAGCATCCAATGCATAGTGCAAAGACATTATCACAAGTTCAAAGATAGGGACCAGGCAGATGTACCAGCAGACATTATGGGGCAGCCACTAGTCAGTCAGGTCTAGGCAAGTTTCATAGGGTTTTTCTGATCTTTCAAGAGATTGTTTTTTCTTCCTTTGAAAGTGAATTCCTTTGGTTTTCCAGTGTTGGCAATCAAGTCAAACTTACAACACACATAGGCAGGCGCGCGCACACACACACACACACACATTATTGAGCTCACACTCTGTGGGACCAAACCAAAACATCTGTAGTCTAAGTTCCACTTATTGTCCATGAGTTTGCAGACTCTGAAATAAAATACTAAGTATGGGTGAGAGTAGAAAAATGATCCCTAAGGACCTGACTCTGCACTCCCTATTTTCCCTCTAAGGCCATATTAGAAAGCTGCTGCTTCCTGGTCACATTACCTTGAACTTCAGTGGGGTTTTTTTTGCTGTCTGTTTTCTCTTGTTTACACCATCAAATACATGTTTTATGTCTTGTTAACGAGTCTAGCGCACTAGCATTTATTAAACATTTGTATGTGCAGGGTGCATTACTTTAAAAAAAAAAGCCTGGCCATCGAGTCGATTCTGACTCATCGTGACCCTGTGTATTACAGAGCAGAACTGCTTCATAGGGTTTCTTGGCTCTAATTTTTACAGCAGATCTCCAGGCCTTTCTTTCATGGTGCCACTGCATAGGTTCAAACCACCAGCCTTTATTTAGGTTAGTAGTCAAGTGCAAAAGGAGCTCTGGTGGTATAGTGGATAAGGCACTTGGCTGCTACCCAGAAGGTCAATGGTTCAAACCCACTAGCTGCTGGACAGAAGGAAGATGGGGCAATCTACTTCTGTAAAGATTTACACCCTCGGAAAGTCAGTGGAGGTTGCTATGAGTCAGAATCATCTTGATGGCAGTGAATTTGGCTTGGTTTTGGTTAGTCAAGTGAAAATCTTTTACACCACCCAAAGACCTGTTTTGGTTGGGTTCCATTGAGTTGATTTTCAACTTATAGTGAACCCCTGTGACAGAATAGAACTTCCCCATAGGGTTTTCTGGGCTATAATTTTTACCAGAAGAACCCAGGTAGCATAATGGTTAAGCCTCAGCTGCTAAATGAAGGTTGGAGATTCAAACCCACCAGCCTTCCTGTAAGAGAAAGATGTGACAGTCTGCTTCTATTAAAGATTACACCCTTGAGAACCCTGCAGATCAGTTCTACTCTGCCCTTGAGTCACTGTGAGTCGGAATCAGCTTGATAGCACTGAGGTTTTCTTTTTTTAATCTTTGCTGGAGGAAGTCTCCAGGTCTTTATTTTATGATACCACTGGGTGAGTTCGAACTGCCAACTTTTGAGTTAGTAGATGAGCACAAACTGTTTGCACCACCCAAGGCCCTGCCTTGCTGATAGGGGCTCTCTTTTGTTTTCCCAGCAACCCTCCAAGATGGGCATTATTGTCCTACTCTCATAGAAGCAGACAAAGAGGTAGGTTAAAACATTGAAAGTCAAGGCAAAGGCAAGATCAGAGGGTTAGTAAGTGGAAGCCTGTTGTCTTTTTTTCTTTTTTTTTTTAACTTTTTTTTATTACAGCCACAAGGGGTATGTTTCCTCATGTGAACCTTGGCTTCATTCCAGTGATTCAATTACTGGCCGGGTGGTGATGACTTGTGACTCAGACCCTGGGGCTTCCTGGTGCCTTACTCCCAGAGTGTGCTCTGTGACACACTTTCCATCCCCACCTGCCTCTCCCTGCCTCAGGCCCCTCTAGACAAAGATTAATATGCCCATATTTCCCTAAGACATTTTGTTCTTTGGAATTTCTAAGAACCTGAGAATCGAGATAAACCATGGTATTAAAAACCAATGCAAATCATGAGTGGCTGAGTGGTACATATGTTATTCAAATCTGTTAGCCAGATGCAAAAATGAAAACAAGGCTTCAGAAGCAATAGGTAAAGTTTTTTTCAAACCAGTGATCAAGTGCAGGCACAGGCCTTGACCCTTCTGGGTGGAATGGAGCCCTGGTGGCCCAGGACCTCCAGATGCTAACCCTGGCCCAGACCTCAGTCCTTGCCTTGTAGCAGTATGGAGACTATTCCTGCTTAGCTTGCAGATATGAGAAGGGAGGCCTTCCTACCAGGGCACTCACTTGTTGTTGTTGTTGTTGTTATTTGCCATTGAGGCACTCACTAGACAGACATAAATCCTTTCTGCACCAGAAAGGTGTTGCACAAACGTGAGATGATTGGCAAGCCTGCAGCTCCAGGTCATTGAGTGTTAAGGTCACCCTTGATTAAGAAGCATATTGTGAAATGCCCAGTGATGCCCCGAGTGTTTGTGAATGAAATAAACTGGAACTGTGTTCCATCCTTGGTTAAGTGGGAAAAGAGTGGTTTCTGGAATGGAAAGGCTTACAAGGCTTTACAAGCTGGGTAACTCAAAGCAAGTTTTTCTAACTTCAGTTGCCTCATCTATAAAATGAGGATGGGATAGTAATAAGCTTTACAGGATCATAGTGAAGTTTCATAGAACAGCATTGTGAAAGCATTGTGTATACTCTGGAGTTCTATACAAATAGCAGGTATTGTTTGCCTTGGAAGCTATTCTTGGTATAAGAATAAAGCAAGATTTTTGTCAACCTAGTAACACAGAGAAACAGCCAAGCATCTCTGCCACTAAGGGAATACCAAAGAAAATCCTTTGAAGGTGCAGCAAAGTTTGGGGATCCCTGTCTGCTCCAGCCTAGCTGTTGAGGAGGTACAAAGCAGCTGCCATGGGGAGGAAGTGCTCAGGTAGTTCATCGGTAAACACCTCCTGCAGCCCAGGAATCAAACAGTGCCCCCCTTGCACCAACATGAGGCCCCTCTGCAAACCGAGTTCCTCAAAGAGGCTCCTTAAGTTAAAACAATATAAGAACAATGTTACAATAAGGAATTATATTCTTTTCCAGTGGCCCAATGTACACCTTTTTCTAGGAATGGTCACAATGACCTCTTTTAATTGACATCAGTGCAATTCTCCTACAATATTCAGTAGAAAATTGTTTGCTTTTAATAAATCTGTGAGGCGGTAAAGTTCACTCACCTTGTAAACTTTTATCTAGTTTTCTAGGTGGGGTTATTCATATACTAGCAGAGGGGAGAGGACTTCCGGAAGAAAAAACGGCATTTAAGTTTCAAGAGGGTCGGGCTGAGCAGGAGGTAGTAAAGGAAGGAAGTGTCTAATTACTTGTTTAATGTTTGTCTCTTAAGCAAGATCTTAAGCTGTGTGGGGGCAACAGCTGTATCTGTTGTCTTGTTAGCTGCTGTCAAGTCAGCCCCAACTTCTGCACAATGGGAACAAATGCTGCCATCCAAACGCGGTGCCATCCCCGTGATCAGTTGTGGATTGAACTGTTGTTGATCTGTAGGCTTTCATTGGCTGATTTTCAGTAGATCTCCAGGCCTTTCTTCTGGCCTTTCTTCCTAGCCTGACCTAGTCTAGAAATTCCACTCATGTCCCGTTCAGCATCCTAGCAACACACAAGCCTCCTCTGACAGATGCTGGCTGTGCATGAGGTGCGTTGGCTGAGAATCTAACACAGTGCATAGAAGGGGAGACTTCTACTACTGACCGCCAATGCCTCACATGTTCCAACACACCATGCCTGGTACTGAAGAGTGTTCAATAAAAAATATGTTGCATGGATTTTCTAGAACTTGGAGCCTGCAGGATTCCCCAGTGGAGGGGAGTGGGATTCTGCCTGAGTGGCAAGTGGGAGAGGCCCTCTGTGAAGGGGCAGAATGGAACACAGACATCAAAATGGGGGAAAGGCTCAAGAACCCTCAGCTGACATGCATGCATTGTGATTGTTGGCTGTTTTTAATCATGACTGTAATGGAATCTGGTAAGAAAGTCCTCATTGTGCTACATGAAGAGTTTCTCACCAGTTTTTTTGGGGGGGCCTACCCAAGCATTTTATAAACAGAGCTTGACCGTGAATTGTTTGCTTCTGGCAGCACAATAGGAGCAGTGACCCTCCAAGGAGTCCTGAGATGTATGAACTATTACACAGTTACAGGAAAATTTGCTCAAGCCTTGGAAACTGTATGCCCTGGAGGTTAGGAAGAGAAGAGAATGCTTGGTACCATCCTCATGCAAAGGGAACATTTAGAAAGTACTTAGGGCACAGCCTGGAAAGGGTGTCATTGTGTTGTGTTGTGTTATGTTGTGTTGTGTTGTGTTTTGGAGGCTGAGGGCTGGTCCTCAGAACCGGCACCAGCTGGGAAGGAAGCCCAGTTTAACATACTACAGGAAACAAAATAGGTAACCAACACACTGTGAATCCAGGCACTTCATTGTGAATGCCCAAGTCCCATTTCATAGTCTGTGTTAATAAGTGCTTGCCTGGGTGCACAGATAGGATTGGGGTGGCTGCTGGGTGTGAGCAAAATAGGTAGGAGGAAACTCCGGACCTCTCCTTCGGGTGGGGCAGGGTGGCTGAGAAATCCAAGGATGAGCCAGCAGGTCAGGATATATGTTGAAACAAGGTCACCCAAGGCTTAGGACAAAGCAAGGTCACCTTGCCCTGCCACATATTTCCTCCTTGCAGTTTCCTACATTGCTAGTGTTCCCCTACTCCAAGGGAACTCTTCTTTTGGCTGTCAGCAGTCATTTCATCCTGCCCTGGCAGTGGAGCACAACAGAACAGCCAGTTGTTAGCTGTAGTGGAGTCAGCCCCTGACTCATGGTGACGCTGTGTACAACTGAGCAAAATGCTGCCCAGGCCTGCACATCCCAGGATTGGTTAAGGATAGGACCACTGTGATCCATAGGGTTTTCACTGGCTGATTTTCAGAAGGAAATCACCAGGCCTTTCTTCCTAGTCCATCTTTGTTTGGAAGCTCCACTGAAACCTGTTCAGCAGCATAGCACTATGCAAGCCTCCACTGACAGATGGCTAGTGGCTGTGCACAAGATGCATTGGCCAGGAATTGACATTGGGTCTCCCTCCTGGAAGGCAAGAATTCTGCCACTGAACCACAGATGCCACATAGACTAGCCTGTTGTTGTTAGGTACCGTTGAGTCAGTTCCAACCCATTAGCAACCTTATGTATAAGAGAATGAAATGTTGCCTGAGTCTGCACCATCCTCACAATTGTTGCAACATTTGAGCCCATGGTTGCAGACAGTTGTTGAGGGTCTTCCTTTTTTTTTTTTTTTTTTTTGCTGACCCTCCACTTTACCAAGCAATAAAGTGGCCTGGGAGACTTGTTTTTTAAAACATGAGCTGATGCCCATAGCCACTGAGAATCAAGGCTCATTGACTACGGAGGGAGGTAGACAGGTAAACAAGGAATTCCAAGCATTGTGCTATATGTGGCTCCAAAGGATAAAATATATATTAACTACTATTTATGGAGTGCCCTTGGTCTACAAACTCTTGATGTACACCAGCAAGTTGAATCCTGAAAACAACCCTACGTGAAGGGTATAAGCATCCTTATAGTACAACTAAGAAAACTCGGGCTCATAGAGGTTAAGTAGCCTGCCTGGTTTCACCCAAGCACCATCTCAAGTCCTTGAATTCAGCCATTGGGAGCATTCTAAATCTTGTGGAACTCTGTGGAACACCGTAATGCCCACATGGTGGACACTGTGGAGCCTTTGGGTTGCTGGTGTTTTTGTCAGTCGTGTCTGGTCTAAGCCTTTATGGCAGAAATGCTTTGTGCAGCTGCGGCCCCTCCAGAAGGTTGAGTCAGCCTGGGTTTGTGACCGGCGCCACTGTGCCCTAAGACTTGCTGAGCCCATGCATAATGTCAGGGAGGCACACCTACTGTCCACCTGCTCCCATGAGTCATCACACTGCCACCGCTGCCAAGCCTGCCAGATCGGCATTTTCCCCCAGTCACCATCTCACCAGAGAGGGAACTTAGCCATATATGGCAAGGCACCAGGCAGTGCTTTTCCCCAGGCCAGTCTTCTCCTTGGAATGTGCAGTTAAATGACAGGGGGGTCGGCTCAAGGTCCAGGATGTTTCCATTGCTTTTTACCAGGTGGCTGGGGAAAGAAGGGAACAAGGCAGCCTAGAATCCAAGGGCCCAGGCCAGAGAAGAGAGTCAGCACTTGAACTGATTATGGGGGTAGCAGGATGAGCAAGTGCCCTGGCCACCAGAGTGAGGTGAGAGGGAGGTCGGAGGAGGGAATGATAAAGTTGTATTAAATATTCCAGGTTTTCAAGTTGCTCAGTGTATCCTGTTTGACATTTATTATGGTTCCGTCATTGAGAGTCTTTCAGCTGAGAGATTCCTGCTTTTTCTTGAAGAAGGGCTTCTAACTTCTTGAAGAAGGCCTAACTAACATTCTCCAAATAATTGCAGATTTTGATACCTCCTAAAAAAGCACCATTTGTGCAGAGTTCCTTGGGGACCCTCTCTTTTGCTGTTTTCTATAGGACTTGCATTAATACTGTAGTTGGCTAAGAGAGTTAAGATGAAATAAAATCAAACCTTCTATTAAATTAGATAGCAGTGGCAGCATAGTGCCTAAGGCATCTGACTGCTAACCAGAAGGCTGGTGGTTCAAACCCACCAGGCACTCCTCAGAAGGAAGGTGGTGCATTCTACTTCCGCAGTGATACTGCCTCAGAAACCGAAAGGGGTTGCTATGAGTTGCATCTGACTTGATGGCAGTAACAGTAAACTGGAGTGCTGCAAACAGTTAACACGCTTAGCTGCTAACAGTTAACACGCTCAGCTGCTAACTGTAAGGTTGGTGATTCAAGTCTCCCCAGAGGCTCTTCAGAAGAAAGACCTGGAAACCTCCTTCCAAAAAATCAACCATTGAAATTGTATGAATACAGTTTTTCCACTCAGACACACTTAAGGCCACCATGAGTCGAAATCCACTCCACAGCAACCGGTTTTTAATATTTAAACTGCAAGTAAAATGTGGCCTCTGATTGCACGTGCTCATGGCTGTTGGAGGGCCACCTCACTGCTGCAGGTGTTCATGTGTGTTTGTTTCCTCTTGGAAAATCCTAGAAAAGGCTACTTGTATGTATGCTGTATGTTGGAGTACACTAACTAAACTGCTGGTATTGGGCTTCTGCAAACCACAGTTTTGTGAAGGTGCTCAGACAGCAGGCTTGGACACCTGTGGCACCTCTCAGGTTGCTTTGGGACATTTTAGTAATTGCTTCAGTGTGGTTGTAATGACAGGAAAAAAATACATTTCAAGTAATGTAAAGCAATATGTCTGTTCAGGCAGTTTAAAGATGACCGTGATTCACCTTTTAAAAAGAAATTCTCTTCAGATTTCAGGTAAAAAACAATAATTGAAGATGTCCAGCAAAACAGCAAGTACCAACAACATAGCCCAGGCAAGAAGAACTGTGCAGCAGTTAAGATTAGAAGCATCCATTGAAAGAATAAAGGTAAGAGGCCTTGATTGGATTAGATGTACTTTCTGATCAATTCCAACTGTTCTCCAAAGACCAGGCCACAATGCAGAGGAAGTTATGCCATTTAGGAGTTCTAAGATGGTGCAAACAGTTAATGCACCCAGCTGCTAACCAAAAGATTGGAGATTGAGTCCACTCAGAAGAAAGGCCTGACAATCTGCTTCTGAAAAATCAGCCATTAAAAACCCTCCAGAGCACAGTTCTACTCCAACACACATGGGGTCACCATGAGTCAGAGGAGACTTGACAGCACCTAGTGTTTTTTTCATTGCCCTTTAACTCAGCTTGGTCCCAGGATTTTCCTAGAGCAAGCTGAGAGTCTCAGGATCTTAACTTTCGTTTCTACCTAACACTGGCCTCATTTTAAGAGGTGAAGAGTCAAGTGTCTGAATTCCCCTCTCTGTTTGGGCAGAAAAACCTAAAACTCTGGACAGGATTTCCTGCAGCCCCACCTTCCCAGAACGAACACGGTCAAATCACGTGGTCAGCGTGCTCCAAATTCAGACAGCAGTTCCAGATTGACTTCATAAACACCATCGTCATCCCTCTGGAATTTATCAAGTGTTCTAGAATTATCAGTGCAGCTGAGGTAGACTTGCATAATATGTCAACAGTTGGGGTCTCCTTTTTTGGAGAATGAAGCCTTTTCAATGTGTGTGGACTTCAGTAACTACTTTCTACACCGAGATGACTAATCCCAGCTATAACTGAGAGCTCACAGAGAAACCCGGATATGTTTGTCAAGTCACCTGACTTTGAAGTCTTTTCCCCAAAAATCCCAAGGGAGGGCTAGTGGGAGTGAATGCCTTGGAATGTTGTGACTAATGCTGTTTCCTAAAAACTGAAGCAGTCACCTGATAAATTCCTCTGGGCCTGGAGATAGTCACCTGTCTTCAAAACATGAGGCAGGCTGTGCTGCACTTGACACAGCTCAGCTGCCCGGTGCTTGTCCCCCGAGGACACTGATCTGATAATTCCACTGGTTTTCCCACCCAGGCTTTCTGAACTGGGATGGTATTTTCCATCTATAACTCCTGCCAGAGTTAAGGCACTGACTGCATCTTCTCATGCTGGTTTTGGCCCTCCTTTTATTTCCCCAAGCCCCATCTTTAACAGTAAATCTTGAAGCTCTAGAACTTGGCTCTACTCTTTCAGAGTTTTGGCTCTAAGCCTGTTATTCAGTTTTTCAAACTCTATTTTGTATTCCAATCTCTTTTTCATTGGGTAGAAGCTAAAGCTGCAACTTTCCCTTGATTCATGTATACTTTTCCTTTTTTATGCACCCCCTCTACCTTTTATTTTGAAAAAGTTAAGACCTACAGAAGAGTTGTGACAATAAACACCCACATGCCCTTTGTTGTTGTTAGTTGCCATGGAGTAGATTCTGATTCATGGTGACCCCAGGTGTGCAGAGTAGAACCACTCCATAAAGTTTTTCAACATTGTGACCTTTTGGAAGCAGGTTGCCAGGTTTATCTTTCTAGGAGCCTCTGAGTGTGTTCAGACTGCCAACCTTTTGGCTACTAGTCAAGTTCTTAACCATTTGCACCACCTCAGTTGCCATTTACCCTATACCAAGATTGCTACTCCTCGGAAGGAAGGTTGGGCAATCTACTTCCGTAGTGATACTGCCTCAGCAACCCAAGGAGGGGTCTCTATGAGTCAGGTCCGACTTGACAGCACACAACAACAAGATTCATCAAAGAGCTCTAGTGGCATGGTGGTTAAAGCATTTGGCTGCTAACCCAAAAGGTCAGCAGTTCAAATAAACCAGCTGTTCCTTGGGAGAAAGGAATCCGTCTGCTTCTGTAAAGATTTGTAGCCTTGGAAACCCCCATGGGACAGTTCTACCCTGCCCTATAGGGTCACTGTGAATAAGAATCAACTTGATGGCAGTGGGTGGGTTTGTTTGGTTTTTTGTTTTGTTTTGGTTAAGATTCATCAATTGTTAGCATTTTATCACATTTGCTTTCTCTCTCTCTTTCTATCTCTATAAACACATGTACATAAACCACATAGAATTTTTTGTTTGAACCATTAGACAGTTATTTACAGACATCATGACTCTTCACCCTTAAATACTTGACCGTGTGTCTCCTAGTACAGGGGTGTTCTTCAACGTATCCACAGTGCAGTTAGCACCCTCAAGAAATGTAACTATTACCTAATACACAGTCCATTTGGAAGAGTCCAGGCCACTTAGTTTGCAGACTGTACCACTATTTGGATGTGATTTTTCTCCCCTGATGGTTAGATGTGAATAGATTTCAGTTAAATATGTTGGCAGAAATGCTAACTCAGTGGTGGTGTGCCCTGAGTGATGTCAGTTTATCTCATCATTGTTAAATCTGATCACTTAGTTAAACCATTATCTGCCCAGTTTCTCCAATTTAAAGGCAGTTTGTCCATTTTTAATAAGTTATCTGGGGGTGGTGCTTAGTGACTTTGTTTATCCTGTTTTCCATCAGTCCTCCACCCAATGGTTTAGTGCTCAAATATGTGTTTAAAGTTAGGGAACAAAAGTATTTTTCTTCCTGGTTTGTTTACTTTGGTTTGTCTTCGTGTCAGGTTTCTAAAGCGTCCGCAGACCTCATGTCCTACTGTGAGGAGCATGCTAGGAGTGACCCCCTGCTGATTGGGATTCCAACTTCAGAAAACCCTTTCAAGGATAAAAAAACTTGCATCATCTTATAGTGGAAGAGTGAAACAGGTCCTCACCTCTTCTCAACAAAGCAAATTACGAGCAGCTCCTTGGAGAGATTTACCTTCAGCTTATTCGGTAACCACTGCTAATAACTAAAATGCTCTTACCTTGGAATAATGGACTCTGAAGTCTTTATTCTCCAAGTTGTTCTTTCTTTAAAATACCCTTTACTGATTTAATAGAGAATAACTGTCTTGTTTTCCATTTGGTAACTGTGGTGTCATATTGGGTTACTGTTTAAGGAAAGTTGGTCTGGGCCTTTGTGAAAACATATATACTTTTAAATGTATATGTCATTCAATATGTCGAGTCCTAAATTGTCTAAGCACTTGTCTAGATTAAAATGCCAAGAATTACTTAAATACTATAACCTTTGAATTCAGTTCATGTTCTTAATAGAGTTTGTGCCAACCTGTACAGTATATGGTGGTAGTGGTTGGGGGAGGTTATTGTATTGTTTGTATAGATATTCTTTTGTGTATACACATATCAGAGAGCTTATTTCTTAGTAAAACATTTTTCTTCCCATACTATCAGTTCCTCGACTCCAGAACTTAAACCTTTTTAGTGAGCTGTAGGCAGGTAGAATAAAGATTCCTTTCATAGTTACTGTGCCAAAAGTAAAGAACATCTTACAGATTATGTTCATTGTAGATCAAACAATGAAGTCATCTCTCCTCTCTTGAAACCTTGCTGGACCTCTCGGGCTACAAAAAGAACTGGGCCAATTAAACTGTAAAAACTGAACTGTTGTCGTTGTTATGTGCCGTCGAGTCAGACCCGACTCATAGAGACCCCTCCTTGGGTTTCCGAGGCAGTATCACTACGGAAGTAGATTGCCCCATCTTCTTCCGAGGAGTGGCTGGTGGGTTTGAACCCCCAGCCTCCTGGTTAGCAGTCAAGTGCCTTAGGCACTATGTTACCAGAGCTCCCAAAGCTGAACTGAGTTATTTATTTATTTTTTTTAATGTGAGGTATTACTTCATAAGGGGTTCTTGAGCTTCGGTGATCCTGAATCCAGGAAAGGGGGAGAGACCCTGAGTGAGGACCCTGGACCACTGTGCTCCCAGGGCTCACTGATGGATTAGCAGGAGACACCTCTGAAATTTCCTCCTGGAGATTAGAATGAGACAGAGTTTGGCCACAGGAGAAGCAGAAATATATAAAAACCTGCTCTTCTTCTTGGCCCAGCCTTTCAGTTTAGTCTTTCTCTCTCCATCTTGTCTTTATCCCTCCTCTCCTGCTAAAACATCTGTTTTCAGAGGTAATTTCCACCTCCCCAGCCCCCGGGAGAACATGGTGGAAAAGAAACATATCCACAAAAAATGTACGAATGTCAAGACACTTAAGCTCTTTTCAAATATCTGCAGTTTCATTGCTTACCCTGCCCACAAACCAGTCCAAGAGGAGTGGTCTACTACTTGGGCCCACCTGTTCCGGCAGCTGGGTATTGAGTTCTCTGATTTTCCTCTGGGCATGAATACAGCCTTCACATCCTTGGAATTTCCACTCGGAATCCCTAAAGAAGAAACCTCCCATGGCCAGACGGTATTTTCCTTTCTTAAAGAGAAAGAGAGGGTCCTTTTTTTAAGTGCTCACTTAGGAACCCTAACTTCACACTGTTGTTGTTGTTGTTATTTGCCATCGAAGCGACCCCTCCTTGGGTTTCTGAGGCGATATCACTACGGAAGTAGATTGCCCAACCTTCCTTCCGAGGAGTGGCTGGTGGGTTTGAACCATCAGACTTCTAGACCTTTGATCTTTTGATTTATCTTCAGTTCCTTAAAAGTAACTACTAAGGAAGGACTAAAAACCTATCCACAAAAAGGGTTCAACCCCAAGAAGGAATTACTTACAGTAGTTTTCCTTAATTCTGTGCAATCTACCCTCTAACGCAAGCCCCTCTAAAAATCTACTGTTTATATGTTCATTGACTGTGAACAAATGCAGTACTATTTTTAAACTGCAGTACTGTTTAAACTGCTCCAGTGCTATGTTTCTCCAAGTCATTGTGAACTGCCCTCACTTTTCCAAGACCATGTGAAAAGCAAGCCACTGCCCTTAACCTTAAGGAGCTCTGGTGGTGTAGTGCCTAAGGCATTTGACTGCTAACCAGAAGGTTGGCGGTTCAAAGCCACCAGCCACTCCACAGGAAGAAGATTGAGCAATCTACTTCCATGAAGATTTACCACCTCAGAAACTCAAAGGGGGTCGCTATGAGTTGGGATCAACTTGATGGTAGTGAGCTTGGTTTTTTGGTTTGCTTGTAACCTTCAGTCATCTGATACTTGGTTCCACATATGTGCCTAGTTCCCAAGTAAATTATGTCACCTGTTCAGGAGAGATAAAGGTTTTACCTTTCAAGAAGGTGAAATTTGAAATGTACACTAAAGAGATGTCTACATTTAATCTTTATTTGACAAGACATTCTTTTTTTATAAGGATATTTTTCTACTGATAGTTTCAGAACACTAATCTTATTTTCACTCTGATTTTTAACATATTTCTTTAAGTATTTATAATGCAGCTTATTACAAGATATTTTCATGAAATTACTTTTATTATGCCATTATATACACATGAGTAGTAGCAAGCATAGTTTATTCTCTAGTACTAAACATTCTCTTTTACCCAACAGAAAACAAATAATTTTGCTATATATTTGTTAATATACTTGTGGTGGTAAGGAATGGACTTGAGGTCCCAGGAGATTTCATTGGCCTGATATAATAAAGGATGGGCGTGTAGGGCAAGTTCAAGAAAAAATTGAATCAAATCCTTTGATGCCAGACCCAAGGGGAGGGGAAATGTAGCTAAATGTGAATTTACTTATAACCAGAAGTCTATGTGGAAAATATAATATATGTAAACATATATATGATTTTAAAAAAAAAGTCACTTTTATTTATCAGGCTTTATTCTACTTATGAAGCCACAGTTTAACTTGTTCTATAGCAGTTGGTTTGTGATAATGATGGAAGAGTGTCCAGTATGTGCTATTTTTTCTAACTATCACTATAATGACACACTCACATATATACACATGTAACTTCTTGACTTCATTTCCATGAAGCTACGTAAGTATGTTCAATGTTCTTGTCTTTAGTGCTGTTCTTGTTAACAGTAATCTTTCTTCTTTTTCATTCTGATA
Organism: Orycteropus afer afer; assembly: GCF_000298275.1. Classification (NCBI taxonomy): domain Eukaryota; kingdom Metazoa; phylum Chordata; class Mammalia; order Tubulidentata; family Orycteropodidae; genus Orycteropus; species Orycteropus afer. Next base: position 21,085,401 of record NW_006921603.1, on the reverse strand, counting down.
ACTTCATTAGTTCGTCATAAATCTGTTCAGTGTAAGCCTCGGCACCATGGCAAGATATGCTAGACAAAATTTTATGATTCCGAAGTATGTTACAAAAGCATATTTTTTGAAATTGGAAAAACACTTATATCCAGTTGGTTCACAAGCTATGTGTTATAGCGACACACCCTTTTTTTTTTTTTTTTCCTGTAAAGCATCAGATTTTTAAATGTCCCTACCTTATTAAAATGAGAAGTGTCATGCTTTTAAAGGAAAGCCTGACTGGTTTCCTCTGTGTTTGAACTGTTTTTATATTTTACTAATCTTTACATTGTATGAAAAAAAAATACCAATGATAGAGTAATTTCGAGGCACAAGCTAATTAGGTAGTGGAGGATGTGCCAAACTCACTTCTGAAGCCTTCTTCTCATCTAGTTTCTAACAAAAAGATATAGACCTAAGAAGTGAATTACAATACATGTCAGCCCTTTACCAATAAAATAAATATGATGCCAGAATATTCTATGGATTTATTGATTTCTTGTATGGTAGATCTGTGAATAGGGGAAAAAAAACATCAAATCAAATAGAAGCATATGTATATTAAAATATAGAGCACTTACCTGAAGTGAGTGGCCTGGATATCTGTCCTGTGTCATTTGCTAGCGAACCCTGAGTGGTGTGACTTTGTTGGCACTTCACCTCTCTGGACCTCCATTTCTCCATCTGTAAAAATGAGGGGTTTGAAGTAGATAGTGGCAGAGATCCCTTCCTGTTCTCAGATGCTTCAATCCAATGATCCTAGCCCTCCACTGGTCCTACCAACATGTTGGTGCTATAAGCTGCTTCAAATATAAAATTGGTATATCTATAACACAGGATCACTTTACTAGCTTATGAAAGGCCTTTTTGTTATACAGCTTTTTCTCCCTCCCCCCTAGTTTTATAGACGTGGTTACTGTAATAGTGTTAACTACAAACATGTATTCTCTTGATGTCTTAATAAATTTGTGTTTGATATATAGTTGATGAGATTTTGTTATTTTATAACATTCTTTGGCTACATATCTGTCTAGCATCTTATTAACCACTGTGATGATTGTGTGGAAATCTGTGCTATGAAAAGAATAAAAGCTTTTACTTCACAGCTAACATGTTCACAGATTTGAAAGAAGTGTCAATAAAACACCAGTGCTTTCTTTACTGGGTCAGTGCCTCATTGTATCATCCTACCCATTTTTTTGCTCAATAAATTAATAAAAGGCCACATCTCTCCCGGTTTCCCTTCATTCACTTAGTTAACGTTTTCTGAGCACCTGCTGGGAGACAGATGCCCAGAGTTAGACTCTGATGACACCCAAATGAATAAGATTCACACTAGCCTGTGAGGAACATCAGGAAGATGGAGGATGAGAATGACAGATACATACACCACCAATTACAGTGCCATGTGATAAGTGCCAGAAAGTAGGTGAACACAAAATACTGAGAGCCCAAAGGAAAGAGGGACCAGCTCCATGGCAGCAGGGACCACGCAGGTTTGCAAGGGAGGTGATGTTTGAGTGGAGTCTTGAAAGAGGAAGAAGTAACACTGTACACATTGGAATGGAGACTTGGGAGAAAATGTCTGGAGTAGAAAGATAGGCTCAAAACTAGTGTGCAAAAGGTTTCCCACACTGTTTGTGTCACAAACTATAAGGAGACAGTGAAGGATGTTAAGGAGGGGAGTGATGTAATGATTCACTGTGTGTGGAAGGCTGTTTCCCATCCTTGAGACCCAGCTGTGACCATGGAAACAGATAACAAATGGAAGGTCGTTAGACTCATGGTGACTCAGATTCACCAGTGTTTGCTGAAGGTACCCTGCCTACTCCTCTGTCCCTTCCCCCATGGTTAGGATTCCCACAGAGATGAAGGAAGGACAGCATCATCCAGAAGGAGGAAAAGGGAGGCAGCCAACAAGCACCTGGTTAAGAGCCAGGAAAGCTACAGAAACTGCCCCTGCCTCTTCTGAGAAGCAGTACTCACATACACATAGGATAGGAGCCACAGATGGCCCCTCAATCCTTCTAGTAAGAGACTGAAGTGGCATAGTGCCTAGGGCATTTGACTGCTAACTAGAAGGCTAGCGGTTCAAACCCACCAGCCACTTCTTGGAACAAAGATTGGGCAATCTACTTCCGTAGAGATACCACCTCGGAAACCCAAGGAGAGGTCACTGAGTCTAATCGACTCGATAGCAGTGAGTTGCTTTTGTTTTGGTCATGAAAATCAGGCAATAAATGACAAGCACTTTCTCTGACTCTGACCAAGTTACCAGATGTTCTGACTTCATTGGGGACAGTTGTATTGGGGATGGTGAGTGGAGTTGGCCAGGGGTGAGTTTCAAAAGAAGCAGAGGTTGGGGGAGCAATAATGAAGCTGAAAAGAGAAGAAAATGTAAGTAAACATGGAAGGTGAGATGTACACTGCCTTAATGTTATGAAGCAACACTTTCAATCCTTCAGGTAAAAATCGGAGCTTAGTGTAGAGGTGCATGTCACCCAGTTTTTCTTCTCTCCTGGAGTGATCTGTTTCTCATTGGAAGAGAGTCATTTGAACATGTGGATATTCATTGAAGCCTTCTTACTTGGGGCTAGGTAAACAGGTATCTGGGGATAATACTCTGAGACTTTTATTATCTTATCTATTTTTATTTATTATCTTTATTATCTATCTTTTATTATCTATTTCTTCTCTCCTGGGTGATCTGTTTCTCATTGGAAGAGAGTCATTTGGACACGTGGATATTCATTGAAGCCTTCTTACTTGGGGCTAGGTAAACAGGTATCTGGGGATAATACTTTGAGACTTTGATTATCTTATTCCCCAACAGTCTTCCACCCAATGGTTTAGCATTCAGATGGAATTCAAACATGGGCATTCATAAACCCTTTTCCCAGGTTTACAACATTGTGACTGACCAGGTTTGCAGAACTTGATTCCATCAACAGCTGTAGCCATTCTTGTTCAACCTAACACGGCTAGCACCTTTAGCTTGTTTTCAGAGCATATGCCAGCTTGCTGGTCTGTCCCTTAACTGCCGAACAACACATAACCTTTGCCTGCAGATAAGCCTTTCTGTTGCTCCACTTACTGTCCTTTTATCAAAGTTAGTCAAGCCTATTAGGGCTTTTGGCTAGCCCTGGACAAACATATGCGATAAGTTCAGGAATCCTCACCTTACTGTCAAACAGTATTTCCAAAAACCAATATTTTCTCTGCCCTAGAAGAAAATGCAATCCACGCAAATTCATCCTAACATGTTAATGACTTCATGTATTGGTCTGCAGAAAACCACTGGCACTAAATAATAGAACTATGAAGAGAGGATGATTTGCACAAAGGAATGGAAGCTAATAATAAAGTTTTAGTCATCTTTGAGAATTAATTTGGCATATGAATTATTCCTAGACTCAAGTCCTCCCAGACATCTATTCAATTAAGAAAGCAAGTAATTGAAATCATTGTGATATGTACTGGTAAGATGCCAGGTTTGAAAGTCTAGGAAATTGGCTACAGAGACATCTGTGTAGTTTGCTGCTTCTGGTCTTCAAACCATCACCACCACCACCCCTCCACACATACCATGCTCAGGGATAGAAGTGGGAGCCTGCTAGAATACTTTCTTCTTTTACAAGGATCAGCACAAGCCTGGTTCCTATGATGTAGAGGTTAAAGATGTCCCAAATGCCCAACTTTTCCAAACTGCAGTACCGTTCCATCATTTCTAACATCAACTCCTCCTCCTCCCCTCAGTACTTTCCCTCCCATCTTAGGGTTCCTTATTTCTCGGAACATCTCACAGCACTCACACTGCCAAGGAAATGGCTCACAAGGTGGTGGAGGCTGGTAGGCTGGCAAGTCCCAAATCCGTGGCTTAGGCATAGGTCTGGAGGATACTCCTCACTCATGTAGTTGCAAGGGCTGGTGAGCCCAAATCAGCAGGTCAGACCACTGGCTGCTGTCTCAAGTCCAGGGGAGAGAGGATGATGAACCCAAAAGCAGGATCTGGAACAAGAGAGAGGGCACTTTGCCAGAACATTCACACGTATACCCTCAAGGAAACTAAGGGTGGTGACTTGAGTTATACCCTGAAGCTAGACAGGACTGACTCAAGATGTGTCCCACCTTAAAAGGCATAGAGGCTAGGATTTATAATACACCACAAAATGAAGGACTGTGTTTGGAAGGGCCATATTAAGCAATTCACTGTACTGCAGAGCCTAAAGCTGGTCCTACCATTAAGGACATTGACTGTGTGATACGGTAAGGGTCCTATGAAGCCATAAGTTTGTATGATAGGGCACTGAACAAACATAGGCAGTGATACCTGCTCTGTGCCAGCCACTGACAGACTTTGTCATTAATGTCCCCTGGGATCAAAAGGATAACCTTAAGGAAATATTGTCATGTGAGATGTAGGTAGTATACAAATTAATTTTTTAACTGTTAAGTACTTTTCATAGATTAGGAAAACAAGTTGTGATAGCAAGTTTCCTTCTAATATAGATTTAAATAAAAAGCCAATTTCAATTTTGAAAATGTAGCTATATAAGGGCCTTGCATGGCACAAAAGGAGCTCTGATGGTGCAGTGGTTAAAAGCATTTGGCTGCTAACCAGAAGGTCAGAAGTTCAAACCCACCAGCAGGAGAAAGATAAAGCAGTGTGCTTCCATAAAGATGTACAGCCTTGGAGACCTAATGAGAAGTTCTACTCTGTCCTGGAGGGTCACTATGAGGCAGAATCAACTCAACAGCATTGGCTTGGGTTTGGTTTTTATATGGATATAGCTAAATTTGTAAAAGAGCCTTCCACTGTATTAGGAGACAAACACCTTGTTTGAGAACCACCCTTCAGGGATGGCCCCTGTAGGGGAGGCAGGTTCACATTTCAACCTTTAACCTTGAAAGATTTTCCCGTGGCCAATACATTCCAATTGCTTTGTTCTAAGTAAACCCTTTTAGATCCAACATCATTGAGGTAGATTTCAGCATGAGCCATAGAGCAGTCTGTCGGCATTTAGACACTAACACTGGGAAAAGGAGGGATCCAACCTTGAAGTCCAGCCACCAGGCTGGGCACTTGACATGTGCTCTCCCATTTAAACCTCACAACAATCCTTTAAAGGAAAATAAAAATTACTTAACACCATTTTACATATAAGGAAGCTGAGACTCAGGGTCTAAGTTGAGAAAGTAGCACAGGATCCTACAGCTAAAAAGTGGCAGATAAGTTCATACACTTAGGTCAGCCAGACTGTAGCCCATAGATGGTCTTCATATTTGTAGTACAGTTTGATGGGGAAAAGAAAGCAAAATAAACTTGAGAATTATAAAATTAATCAAGTAAGGCAAGTGAAGAAATATAGCACATCAGTAATCAATGGAGTAGTATTATGGGCCTTGGTAATAAACAGGACCATGTTCCAGACATACAGTATGTTCAGGTATTGTTCTCAGCGTCTTCCATCTATTCATTAAATTCTTACAACAAACCCTTGAGGTAGCTACTATTATTATCCCTACTTTACATATGAGAAAATGGAAACTTGGAGAGGTCCTAAAGTGTATTTGATAACACTTTTTTTCTTTTAATTGATTTGTTATGAGTAGTTAGTATGATGTGAGAACAAAAATACATGTCTTGGAAACAGGAGATATAGGTTCTAGTCTGACTCTGCCACTAATTTGCTGCAAGACCTTAGAACATGTATAACCTCTGGCACTATTTTTTGTTTTTCTTCGTTTGTTTGTTTTGAAAGGAAAAAATAAAAAAGGAATTTAGGCTAGGTAATTGAAATTTTGTATATATATTTGAAAGAAGAAAGCAACTCACTTTCGGTTGCTTTTTGCCTTCCCCACTCCAAATCCTTTTACATTTTCGTCCTTGAATGGAAAATCAGAAGAAGAACCAAAGTTCAGAGTATGGGGTCAAAGAAGGGTATGTGAATTTGCTGTGTATAATTATAGGTATTTAAAAGATATTTAAAGAATCATTTCCTGATAGTTCAGCTACTGACTCATCAGCAGGACTGGAGATCATTTTTAAGGGAAAATGAATTGTAGAAATAGTTTGTGTATTGTTTACCGAAACTAATAGATTAAATGAGCAGAGTTCTTCAACAAATTATCAGAGTGCCTAATAAGATGAGTTCACAAAATGCAACTACAAAAAGGAAAGAAAAAAAAAAAAAAAAAAAAAACCTCAAACATTAACTGTGAATATCAGGTTTTTAGAAGCAAGACAAAAAAAGAACTCATTCACTTGTTGAGCTTCTACTATGTCCCAGGCACTGTACTAGGTATGTCATAGGATAAACCCAGAAAAGGCACTTCCAGGATAGTGGGGGTAGGGTAGTGGAAGAAGGCAGTAGGAAGTAAACAAAATTACTATGCAAGGTGGTGCATGCTATTATAGTAAGTTGCTCTACCTGAATGAGTCAGAAAAGATTTCACAGAGGAGGCAATATTTCAGTTAGGCATTGAATCATGAGTAGGAGTTTGTTAGTGGAGAATAAGGAAAGGATATTTGCAGCAGCAAAAACAGCATGTGAAATAACCCTAGCTTCTAAAGACACCAGGGGTATCAGGGCAAGAGACCTTTGTGGTAGGATATGGGAGGGAGAAAGACAGCCGATGAGGCTTGCAAAGAAGATTGGGTCAAATCATCAAGGGCTAAGGGTTTGTGTCAAATTATATAGGCAACAGAGAACAGTGGTAGACATGTTTTTAAGCAGGTTTTGTGACATGATTACCCTTGCTTTCATAAAGATAACTAGAATAAACAAGAAGAATAAATAAACTGCAGTGGAGAGAAACTGATGGTGGGGTTTCTAATCTTTGCTGGGCCCCATCAGTATTTTATAATCCTTTTATTGGTCTTTGTTCAACTTCTCTTGTTCCAACCTGTAGCACCCTCTTCAAACCCCTCTATTTATTTCCTTCCCACTCAATGTGCAAACAATCTTGCCTTCTCCTTCATCAAAAAATATTGGAACTATCTGAACTGAATTCTTGAAAATTCCCATCTCACCACTTACAAACCACTAGAGTCTCATCAGAGTCAAACTGGGATGCACTGTCCTGTTCAAAGCCAAGCCCTCCAGCTATTCCCTTACTCTTCTCTCTTTTCAAAGTTTTCCACAGTAGTCTACCTTCTTTGTCTCCCATTCCCCACCTCCCCTCATCTCAGTGGACTGCAATCTGGCTTTTACTCCAATCATTGTAATGAAACTGATGTCATCAAGTTAGATGATAATGACCTCCTAATTTCCAAACTCAATGGAACATTTTCTGTCCCCACCTCACGGATTCTTCCAATAGTATGAATCATTCCCTTCTTTAAACTAACCCTTCTGGAGATTACAATCAATGTCACTAGATAAAGTCTATGTGAACTGCTGTATGGAAGATGAATTTGCTCTGTAAACTTTCACCCAAATCACAATAAAATTTTAAAAAAAGAATAAAAACTAACCATTCTGTACCACCAGCTTCTGTGACACTGGACTCTCTTTTTTATCCTCCTCTCCCTCCTTTTTTTACTCTTCTTTCTACGTCCTTTAAAATCCCACCCTCGGTTCCAAAGTTCCATTCATGGCCCACTGCTGCTCTTCTCAGTATACCTACTCTTCTTGGATATCTCATCTACTCTCATGGTTTTTATATGCTGAGCATTCCCAGATCACAATATCCAGCTCCTCTGTCTTCTCTGAGCATCACACTACCTAACCTATTGCCTACTGTACATCTCCACAAGGTCCTAATGTGTCCAAGACTAAACCCATCTGCTCTCCCTAAAATATCTGTTTCTTGCACTTCAATTGGTAACACTATGATCACTAAATGACCCAGCCTGGAAACCTGAAGTGTCACTTGAGACTTTTTCATCATTCCTTATATCTAATCATCAAGTCTTGCCTTTTGATTTCCTAAATGCTTCTCAAATCAATCCCCAACTTTCCTCATCAACTACAAGCACACACCTATATTGTATCTTGACTGAACTACTGCACCTGCCTCCTATCTAGACTTCATCCTCTGTATTTGCTATTGGTATCTGTTAGGACTCTTTTTTAGCGTTATCAATTATCTTGGTTTACTTGGGACTGTCCTGATGTTAGCACTGAAATTCCATATCTCACACAAACTGGGTTTTTGCTCACCCTTTTTGATTGCAAATCAAACTAGCTGAATCACATAACTGAAAATCCATGAGCCTAACTTCATGTATAGCTGGATTCAGGAGCTCCATTTTCAAGTTTCATCCCAGCTTAAGTTCTTGATTCCCTTATTCTCTTTGGCAAGTAAGATGGCTGCCAGCAGTCATAGACTCACATCTGTCAGTTTGTAGTATCAGAAGGGAGATTTTCTATTCTGACAGAAAAGTCTTAGGAAGGTCTCTGATTGGCTGAGCTGAAGTCACATACCTATCCACGAACCAATTGCCATGGACAGGAAGATTGGCCAACCCTGTATTACAAGCTTAAGGTCCCTCATTGGTACAAGAGGTTTTCAACTGGGTGCTAACCTAAAGGTTGGCAGTTCACTGACCTTTTGGTTAGTAACCAAGTATTAACCACTGCATTACAAAGGGTCCTCCATAAAGAATAGAACCTAGAAAACCCTGTCGGGCAGTTCTACTCTGTTACGTCAGGTCACTATGAGTTGAAATAGACTTGATGGCATCTACAGCAGCAACAAACCCTTGTGGCTGGGTTAAGAGAAACATACAAGAAAAACTAGAAGAAAGAAGAAGGAGGGGAGCAGGACAGAAAGGAACAATAAACGTTTGTCCCCTTATGCTACACTTCCCTCAAGTCCCTCCAGTACACTCTGGTGTGAGCCACTGAATCTATCTAAGAATGAACAATTAAAAAACAAAAACAAAACAAACAAAAAACAATTGCCCTCAAGTCTATTACGACTCATAGTGACACTATAAGACAAAGTAGAATTGCCACATCTGTTTTCCAAGGCTGTAAATCCTTACCAAAGCAAACTGCCATAGCTTTCTCCCTGTTCTAACCACCTAGTGTGTCACTGAGCGCTTTAACTACTGTACCACCATGTTGTTGTTGTTGTTATGTGCCGTCGAGTCCGACCTGACTCGTAGCGACCCCTCCTTGGGTTTCCGAGGCAGTATCACTACGGAAGTAGATTGCCCCATCTTCCTTCCGAGGAGTGGCTGGTGGGTTTGAACCACCAGCCTTCTGGTTAGCAGTCAAGGGCCTTAGGCACTATGCTACCAGAGCTCCCCTGTGCCACCATGTTGTTGTTGTTGTTGTTATGTGCCATCGAATCGGCCCCGACTCATAGTGACCCCTCCTTGGGTTTCCGAGGCAGTATCACTATAGAAGTAGGATTGCCCAACCTTCCTTCTGAGGAGTGGCTGGTGGATTTGAACCACCAGCCTTCTGCTTAGCAGTCAAATGCCTTAGGCACTATGATACCAGAGTCATAGAACACTCAAATTTGACCATTTCTCTTCTCTATGTGAGATTCTTCATTGCCTGCAGGGTATAAAGTCCATGCTCCTTAGGAGGGCGTGTAAGGCCTTCTGTGGTCTGTTCTTTGTCCATGTTTTCAGCCCTACCTTTCTTCAGTCTCTTCCTTAACACTTAATCCTCTAGCAAATACCACAGACTGAAAGTCCTTCTTATAAAGGGACTTGAAAGTCCCTTCTCCCCTGGCTGGCTCCTCATCATGCTTCAAGATGCAGGTCAAGCATCACCCCTTCCTGGAAGCCTTCCTGACCACCACCACCACACTGTACACATGCACACACACACACACACACACACACACGTTGTGCATGCCCAAACTTGTCATAATGTGACACCATACTGACTTGGAAAATACCTGTTTAACTGTCAGCTTCCTATGTTACACTGCAGGTAGGAAATTGTATCATAATCTTAGCATGTTCTAGCACAGTACTAAGGAGCTCTGGTGGCATAGTTGGTAAGGAATTTGGCTACTAACCAGAGGGTTGGTCGTTCAAACCCACCAGCTGTTCCATGGGAGGAAGATGAGGCAATCTACTTCTGTAAAAATGTACAGCCTTAGAAAACCATTGGAGGTTGCTATAAGTCAGAATTGACTCGATGGCCTGACTTTGATTTGTTTTTGAGCACAATGCTGGGAGTCCCCGGGTGGCACTCGGCTGCTAACCTAAAAGTTGGAGGCTCGCGTTTCCCCAGAGATGCCTCAGAAGAAAAGCCTGGTGATTTACTTCCAAAAGATCTGCCATTAAAAACCCTGCAGAGCACAGATCTACTCTGCTATGTGTGAGGGCGCCATGAGTTGGAATCAACTCAATGGCAGTTGGTCTGGTTAACATAGTACTTGAGACGCAATAGGAAATCAGCCCTTGATTTTGAACAGAAGCTGTCCTGAAAATGCAAATGAGAGGGAAAAACTAAATTAAAGTAATGGGAATAGAGAGAAGAAACAATATTAAAATTGACCTAATTTAACTGGATAGTGTCTTTCTGTATTCTATTGGGCTGGGGGTTCTTTTCTTTACTGATATAACCCTCTTAATTTGCAAACATATATAGAACATTACCAAGCTATGGGAGATGTAATTGTTATTGTTGTTATGTGCCGTCGAGTTGGACCCGACTCATAGCAACCCCTCCTTGAGTTTCCAAGGCGGTATCACTACGGAAGTAGATTGTCCAACCTTCCTTCCGAGGCATGACTGGTGGGTCTGAACCGCTAGCCTTCTGGTTAGCAGTCAAGTGCCTTAGGCACTATGCCACCAGAGGTTTATTGAAGTGTTTTCATGCCAAGAACTGAGCTAAGTGCTTTCTAGATGTTATTGTCTTTAATTTTCACAACAGCCCAGTGATAGAAGCTCTGTTTATCTTCCCCATTTTATGGGAGAAATAACTGAGGCTTAGAGAATTTACACTAACTTTCCCAAGTTCCAGCTGGGATCCAGGAGCCCAGCCCCAGTCTGTCTGTCTCACAGAGGCCACTGTCTTGACCTCTATGCTTCTCCTCTTTATCTTTTGCCAGCTCTGTCATTCGTAGTTTACCCGAAGAAGCTCTTCTCCAAGTGAGCAACTTCTTGCTGAGTGATTATTTTGATGACTGTAATATGATTGCAAAATGGTGATATAATCATGTGTTAAGTGATGATACTCAGAATGTTTCCTGCTTCTCTGCATAATAAGGTCTTTCTCAGACATTTGATTCTAAAAAAGATGTTAGCATAAAAGCACACAGGGGCACAGAGAACACTTTTCCTGTGATGAGGTTCTAAGATGAGAGAAAACAGTTCCTAGAATTCTTTCCTCCCTGCCTTTTTGTCTCCTTTAGTTTGCCTGAGGCTCTGTCCCATTTATTAGATAAGTAAGACTAGGTTCAATTAGATTCATCCTCCTCTATGCTAACCTCTGCTTAGGACACTTGGAGAGATAACTGTAGTATAAGGAGGACTGTGTTCACACTCAATTCTGACTCTTCCACTTGCTTGCCATATGACCTTGGAGATGTCTCTTAACCTCTCTGAGCCTCAGCTGCTGTAGCAGGGAATCAAATGAATTCATAAACATGGAAGCACATCTAAACCAGGAAATTGGTATATAGGTGTCAGGAAAAAAAACCCACTCACTTCCCCAGCACCTACTACTGTATTTGATGCTGAGTGGTTCTCTTTGAATAACAGTAACAGGTTGTATTTAACATGCTTATCACCTGCTTCTTTTGTCTTTTCCCAAGTGCCCAGTGTTGTGTCTGGTGCATAGCAGGTCTGTTAATCAGTCAGTTTAAGGCCATTCTCTTTGTGGCCTATCCTACCTTTTGTGATTCTTGTAACTTGTGCAGGAATCACCAAAGTACATAAACAGATTGTAACTTTGTCTCCAGGTAGGAAATTGGTTGGATGCTTACAGCTTCCCTAGAGCTTCAGATTAAGTGGGGCTTCGATAAGGGTCAGAGTTTCATTTTTTAACAAGCCCTTCTGGTGATTCTTCTTATCAAGGAAGTTTGAGAAACACTGCATGCTCTCCTGGCATTCTTCCAGCTGAAGAGTCAGCACAGCCACAGAGAGATGGTGCCACTCTACAACCCTCAGGGGAGGGGAGGGAGAAGAGGCAAAGCTTTTATGAGCTCAGTTTGCAATCTCCTGTGATGTCAGCCCACCAGAAGCTGAGCAACACACTTTTCTTTGCAACGATTGGAGAGATTCCCAAGGAAAAGTTATCACCAGAACAACTTGTCTCTTCTCAATGGTTATTTTTAAATGTTCTTTTAAGCAATTATCACCTAATGGGTAAAGTTTGCTTGTAGTGCCCTTCCTGGCCTGGTTCCTACCACCTTTTCTACTTTATTACTTGACGAACACGAATTTGAAAACTAGACTTTGCTGTTTACTGAGACCTGGTAACACAGTAGTTAGTACTTGGTTGCTAACCGAAAGGTCAGCAGTTCGAACCCATCAGCTGCCACATGGGAGAAAGATGTAGCAGCCTGCTTCTGTAAACATTTATAGCCTTGGAAACTCTGTGGGGTTCTACTCTGTCCTATAGAATCACTGAGTCAAAATCAACTCGACAGCAGTGCATTTGGTTTTTGTTTTCCTTTTTTTAGTTTTGCCATTTACTAATGTGATGACTGGACAAATTAATCTCTCTGTATTTTGGTCTCCTTATCTTCAAAATAGAGATGGTAATAGTACCTATTTCTATAGGGCTATTGTGAACACTAATGAGATATGTAAGTAAAGTGCTTCACACAGTAAGTTCTATATTGTGGTGTAGTGGTAAAGCATTTGGCTGCTAACCAAAAGGTCAGCAGTTCAAAATCACCAGCTGCTCCACAGGAGAAAGATGATACAGGCTGCTTCTGTAAAGATTTATAGTCTTGGAAACCCTGTGGGGCAGTTCTCCCCTGTCCTGTAGGGTCACTATGAGTCAGAATTGATTTGATGCCAATGGTTTTGGTTTTTTGGTCTTTTAAGCTCTATGTAAATGTTGTCATGTTGTCCTCCAAGAGCTAGCCCCAAACATCTGTTAAATTTGTCCATCTAGAACTGCAGTTCTCCTTCCTGGAATAAATGTCCTTCACATTCCCCTGGCGGGCTTTTCATTCTTCAATTCTCACTGTCATGAGTTATTTCCCTTGTCAAACGTTGCTCACTCCCAGGAATTCTCAGGCCTTGAATATACCTCATTATCACTTACCACTCTGTATTGCAGGTATCAGGCATTCTCATTAAATTGTGCATATCCTTGAAGGGGAAGACTCTGTCTTTTCACTTTCATGGCTCCAGGACCTGACCCAGACCCAGGGACATAACATTCAGTGTTGCTGTCTGGTGCTGTCGGGTCTGTTCTAATTCATGGTGACCCCAAGTGACAGAGTAGAACTTCCCCATAGGATTTTCTCAGTTGTAATCTTTATGGAAGGTTAGGCAATCTACTTCCATAGTGATACTGCCTCAGAAACCCAAGGAGGGGTCACTATGAGTCAGGGCTGACTCGATGGCACATAACAACAACAGCAATCTTTATGGAAGCTGATCACTAGGTCTTTCTCTAATAGAGCCGACAGTGGGTGGGTTCAAATGGCCAATCTTTTGGTAGCTGCTGATTGCTTAACCTGTGTGCCACCTGGGCTCCTTTAGACATTCAATAAATAGTATTAAAGAATGAATGGACATGTCTTTATTTCCTCATTAGATTCTAAAGTTCTTAAGCATAAGCAATCCTATGGGCTACATTTTGTATTCTCTACAACATGTGTTGTTGTT
>NW_006921603.1:21052325-21071268 GCF_000298275.1 Orycteropus afer afer | reverse complement strand
CTTTTAGAAGTCCATGGTACTTTCAGGAGCTCTGGTGGCATAGTGCCTAAGGCATTTCACTGCTAACCAGAAGTCTGGCCATTCAACCCACCAGCCACTCCTCCGGAAGGAAGGTTGGGCAATCTCCTTCCATAGTGATACTGCCTCAGAAACCCAAGGAGGGGTCACCATGAGTCTGATCCAGCTCCATGGCAGTGGTTGCGTTGCATTTGCATATGGTACTTTCAGCATTCTTTGCCACCACCACAACTCAAAAGCATCAACTCTTCTTTTGTCTTCCTTATTCACTGTCCAGCTCTCACATGCTTATGAGGCAATTGAAAATACCATGGCTTGTGTCAAGCACACCCTAGTCCTCAAGGAGACATCTTTGCTCTTCAGCACTTGAAAGAGGTCCTTTGCAGCCGATTTGCCCCGTGCTATACATCGTCTGATGTCTTGACTACTGCTTCCATTGGCATTGATTATAGAACCAAGCAATGTAAAGTCTTTGACAACTTCAATCTTTTCTCCATTTATCATGATACTACTTATAGGTCCAGTTGTGAGGATTTTTGTTTTCTTTATATTGAGATGTAATCCATACTGCAGACTGCATTCTTCAGTCTTCGTAAGTAAGTGTTTCAAATCATCCTCACTTTCAGCAAGCAAAGTTGTGTCATCAGCATATCACAGGTTGTTAATGATTCTTCCTCCAATCTTGATGCCACGTTCTTCTTCATATAGTCCAGTTTCTCATATTATTTGCTCAGCATACATATTGAATAAGTATGGTAAAAAGATACAACCCTGACACACTCCATTCTTGATTTTAAACCATGCAGTGTCCCTTTGTTCTGTTTGAACAACAGCTTCCTGGTCTATGTACAGGTTCCTCATGAGTACAATCAAGTGTCCTGGAATTCCCATTATTCTCGAAGTTACCCATAATTCGTTATGATCCACACAATCAAATGCTTTTGTGTAGTCAAAAAACACATGTAAACATCTTTCTGGTATTCTTTACTTTGAGCCAAGATCCATCTGACATCAGCAATGATATCCTCATTCCATGTTCCCTTCTGAATCCAGCTTGCATTTCTGGAAGTTCTCTGTCATATACTGCTGCAACTTTTTTGAATTATCTGCAGTAAGATTTTACTTGCATGTGATATTAATGATATTGGTTGATAATTTCCACATTCTTTGGGATCACCTTTCTTTGGAATGGGTACAGATACGAATCTCTTCCAGTCAGTTGGCCAAGTAGCTGTTTTCCAAATCTCTTGGTATAGCTGAGTGAGTGCCTCTAGCAGGGCAGCCATTTGTTGAAACATCTCAATGGGTATTCCATCAATTCCTGCAGTCTTGTTCTTTGTCAATTTCTTCAGTGCAGCTTCAACTTCTTCCTTCAATACCATTGGTTCTTCACGCCAAAAAAAAAAATAAATAAATAAAGGGGGCATTTAGAAGCAATCAGCTCTAGGACATCATGGCCCTCAAGACCAGAAGAACTGGATGGTGCCTGGCTACCAATGCCAACCACTCAGGAAAGGATTAAATCTGGAAATCCTGCATAGAGTGGGAGGGAAAACATGGAGCAAAATCCAAAAACTCAATAATGACCAGAATTACTGGTCAGATGAAATCCGGTGAGACTCCCAATACTATGGCTCTGAAATACATTCGGCACCTGGAATAAAACTCAACCCCAGGGGTGGGCTCTCACCCCAATAGTTAACAAGATGTACACACAAACCACTCAACCCAGGATGCCACACCCATACACTCAATGGTAATACATCCCTTAGAGCAATAGACCATGGGACACCAGAGGACCAGCATTCAAACTGAGGAAATGAAGGTCAAACAGGAGTGCATAATTATGAGAGGCACAGGGGAAGAGTTGCAGGGTAGGGAGGGGAGGAGACTGGGTTAGGGTTGGACATGGTGAATGGGGAATGAAACTAAATGTACGCGTGACATTGAATGTAAAACAAGCTGTTAAAATAATAAAAATAAATAAATAATACCATTGGTTCTTGATCATATGCCATCTCCTGAAATGGATGAACATCAACCAGATCTTTTTGGTACAGTGACTCTGTGTATTCCTTCCACCTTTTGATGCTTCTTGCATCATTTGATATTTTGCCCACAGAAACTTTCAATATTGCAACTTGAGGCTTGAATTTTTTTCTTCAGTTCTTTTAGCTTGAGAAACCCTGACCATGTTCTTCTCTTTTGGTTTTATAACTCCAGATCTTTACACATTTCATTATAATAATTGACTTTGTCTTCTTGAGCTGCCCTTTGAAATCTTCTGTTCAGCTCTTTTATCTTGTCATTTCTTCCATTTGCTTTAGCTACTCTTTGCTCAAGAGCAAATTTCAGAGTCTCTTCTGACATTCATTTTAGTCTTTTCTTCCTTTCTCATCTTTTTAATGACCTCTTGCTTTCTTCATGGATGATGTTCTTGATGTCATCCCACAATTCTTCTGGTTTCAGTCATTGGTGTTCAGTGGATCAAATTTATTCTTTAAATGGTCTCTAAATTCAGGAGGGATATATTCCAGGTCATATTTGGGCTCTTGTGGAGTTGTTTTAATTGTTTTCAACTTCAAGTTGAACTTGCATTTGAGCAGTTGATGGTCTGTTCCACAATTCTCCTGGCCTTGTTTTGGCTAAAGATACTGAGCTTTTCCATTGCCTCTTGCCACGGATATAGTCAATCTGATTCCTTTGTACTCCATCAGATGAAGTCCACGTGTATAGCCACCGTTTGTGTTGTTGAAAAAAAGGTATTTGCAATGAATAAGTCATTGATCTTGCAAAATTCTATCATGCAATCTCCAGCATTATTTCTGTCACCAAGGCCAAATTTTCCAACTACCAGTGATTCTTCTTTGTTTCCAACTTTTGCATTCCAGTCACCAGGGATAATTAACACATCTTGTTGCATATTTGGTCAATTTCAGACTGCAGAAGTTGATAAAAATCTTCAATTTCCTCATCTTTGGCTTTGGTGGTTGGTGTGTAAATTTGAATAATAGTCATGTTAACTGGTCTTCCTTTTAGGCATATGGATATTATCCTATCACTGACAGCATTGTACTTCAGGACAGGTCTTGAAACATCCTTTGTGATGATGAATGCCATGACATTCCTGTTCAAATTGTCATTTCTGGCTTAGTAGATCATATGATTGTCTGATTCAAAATGGCCAAAACCAGTCCATTTCATCTCACTGATGCCTAGAATATCAATCTTTATGCATTCCACTTCAATTTTCACAACTTCCCATTTTCCTAGATTCAAACTTTGTACATTCCATGTTCTGATTATTAATGGATGTTTGCAGCTGTTCCTCCTCAATTTGAGTCATGCCACATCAGCAAATGGAGGTCCCAAAAGCTTTACTTTATCCATATCATTAAGGTTGGTTCTACTCTGATGAGGCAGCTCTTTCCCAGTCATATTTTGAGAGCCTTCTGACCTAAGGGGTTCATCTTCCTGCACTGTATTGGACAATGTTTCTAGGCTATTCATGAAGTTGCCCAGTAATGTATCAGACAGTGTTTCTCTGCTATTCACAAGATTTTCGCTGGCCAGTTATTTGAGAAGTAGGTGGCCTTTCTTCTTCCTAGTCTGTCTCAGTCTGTAAGCTGCGTTGAAATCTGTGTACTATGTGCAACCCTACTGGTATTTGAAACACTGGTGGCATAGCCTCCAGCCTCACAGCAACACACAAGCCACCACAGTACAACAAACTGACAGAAAAGTTTGTCTCCCTTAGCTGTTCAAAACCTCTCAGCCCTCCCCTTACATGGGTCCTGCTGCTCTGTCCCTACAACATCCGGCAGAATTATATTCAATATTTAGTCAACCAATCAACAAACATCTGTGTCTCAGTTTACAAATACAATGTTAACTTCTGATCGAAGAGTACCAACTTTTCCCTTATTCATTCCATATGCCCCACCAGAGATTTCTACCCTTTGAACTCCCAGAGCAGTTCTCTGGGTCTTTCTTATGTCGCTTAGCACTTTATGCTCTGAACTATACCCATTGCCATTGAGTCGATTCCAACTCATCGCAACTCCCATTGGCTTTCCAAGGCTGTAAATCTTTATGGAAACAGACTTCCTTGTCTTTCTCCCACAGAGCAGCTGGTGGGTTAGAGCCACCAGCCCTTTAGTTAGCAGCCTCAGGGCCACCAGAGCTCCAACTTTGCACTCTACGATGTGCATGTCCCATTGCTTCACTAGACTGTGAACTCCTTGAGGCCAGAGTATGTGTCTGATTTTTTCTGTAGACTTCAATCTATCCTGCTTCAATGTACCTTGCCCACACTAAGTACTTCTTCATGGCTTTTAATAACTACATCTCTTTGGCTAAGGATTTTTGGGTTTATCTAAGGAGCTAAGGATTGTTCAAAACAGGGGAAAATAATAAATTCTTAATTTGAAGGACACTGGCTTGATGTTAAATCATGCCATTGAGAATTGCATTCATTTGAAGGCACACCTTTACTGCTTGCAGCCTCTTACCACATAGCAAAAAATAAAATTTAAGTCATAGAATTTAAAACTGAGGAAATGGTGATTGCACAAGTATGACAGTAAGGCATCTTAAAATATGCTTTAGAAATGCTCCCAGTTGACAGTATGCAGACTGCTCTTTCCTAGAAATGACATCCCCTCCCCCCTTTTGGGAAATAGTGTATGTATTTTGTGAGAATAGTTATCTTCATGGGTCCTTTCTTAAAAGTTTAATTTACTGAGGGCCTGGGTTAATTGTGGGAAGGAAGAGGCAATGTGATTCATGACACTGGGGTAAGGTTTTTAGGGGAAGAAAAATAGGTATTTTCCACTTTTCCAACATACAACACACCTTAAGTAGACGAGGGGATTTTTGTTCTGGAAAGTCTTCCAAGTAGCTTGCAATATAAAGGTTTAGAGGTTTTTAAAGCAGCAGCTTAAGAGCATTATCATCAGTTAGAGACAGAAACCTTCCGGGTAATTGTGTACTTGTTTACAATGAACTGTTTCATGACTAGATTTTTCAATGCCATGTTGACTTTATGTATGCTCAAGCAGGAAAGAATTATAGCAGTTAAAACTTAAAACAAAAACAACAACATTGCATTAATTGTTGAGATTTTCCTGAAACAATATAATCTGAAGACTATATACTGCTATAGTAAAACCTGCAAAAGCTGGAAACTGTAAGGCAGAAACCTGTCAGAGAAGGATTTTCCAGTAATAGAAAGCAATAGAAAAGTGTGGTAAGACTGCACATTGTCAAAGGTGGAAAAATTGTGACACCTGGAAAACCAAGGCAGTTCTGTCAAATTCTGGCTCCCATAGGTTTCACTGTCTTTTATTTATCTAAGCATTGTGAATTTAGAGATTTACAACTCCTTTTTTAAAAACTATACATCATGTTACAAGCAGCAGACAGACCTCTTTGATGGCTTAAAAGTTTATTGCTAGCACCTGGGATTAAGTGATTAAAAACCAAGAACAAAACCCACTGCCATCAAGTTGATTCTGACTCATAGTGACCCCCATTGGTTTTTCAAGGTGATAAATCTTTACGGAAGTAGATTGACCAGTCTTGCTTCCTTGGAGTGGCTGGTGGGTTTGAACCACCAACTTTCTGGTTAGCAGTCAGATGCGTTAGTCACTGTGCCACCAGAGCTCCTTGGGGTTTAGTAATAGACACACTATATTGAGTACCTATCACGTACCTGGTAGTTTACATTCATTATTTCAAATCATTCATTTACTTAACAAATATTAATTCAGCACCTCCTACTTGCAGGGAAATGTGCCAAGTACTGGGGCTACAACTATGAACCAGACATTAGTTACTTGAGAGAGGTTACAGTTTGTAGGACAGACAATTTTGCAAGATGGGTCATTTTATCTCCATTTTACAGATGAGGAAAATGGGATATAGACGGGCTACTGGCTACTTACTCCCTGTGCTTTTCCACCATGCAAAAGTGTTTTTCTCCACTCTGCCTGTTTCAATTCACTCATCTTTGCAGAAAAATTTTTATCAAGTAGTTATTGAAAATCCTTACTTTAGTGGGGACTAAGGCAAGAAGGGGAGCTCTGGTGGCATAGTGCCTAAGGCATTTGACTGCTAACCAGAAGGCTAGCAGTTCAAACGCACCAGCCACTCTTCGGAAGGAAGGTTGAGAAATCTACTTCTGTAGTGATACTGCCTCGGAAACCCAACAAGGGGTCGCTATGAGTCAAATTGGCTTGATGGCAATGAGTTTGGTTTTGGTAAGGCAAGAAGTTCAACCATTTAAAACTCACTCTCCTAATTTATTGGTAATATAAAAAACGAA
Organism: Orycteropus afer afer; assembly: GCF_000298275.1. Taxonomy (NCBI): domain Eukaryota; kingdom Metazoa; phylum Chordata; class Mammalia; order Tubulidentata; family Orycteropodidae; genus Orycteropus; species Orycteropus afer. Next base: position 21,064,925 of record NW_006921603.1, on the reverse strand, counting down.
TATTATGTACCAATTATGTTTTGGATTGGGACCTGGCTTAAACAAAAGATAGAAGTCTAAACAAGGCTTAAAAACCCACAGTTCCAGGACATCAGGATCAATAGGCACAACATAATACATAAAAATCTTGTTCTACAGCGTACTTTGCTGAGCAGCAACTGGACTGTTGAAAGCTTCCAAGCGGCCATCTAAGATACAGCTAATGGTCTCCTCTTGTCTGAAGGGAAGAAGAGTGAAGAAAACCAAGGGAATTTGGAAACAATCATCAGCCCTAGGGCATGATGGATCTCGAGACTAGAAGAACTAGATGGTGCCCAACTACCAATGCCAACCACTTGGGAAAGAATCAAAACTGGAGATCCTGGATAGAGTGGGAGGAAAAATGTGGAACAAAATTCAAAAACACATAATAACCAGAATTACTGGTCAGATGGAGTCTGGTGGGACCCTCAGAGTATGGCCCTGGGATACACTTCAGGCCTGGGATAAAACTCACTCTGAAGGACTGGCTCTCAGCCCAACAGTAGAAAGACTTACATGCAGAACACCCAACCCAGGGTGATGTACCCACCTACTCTACGGGGATATACCCCTTGGAGCAATTAGCCATGGGGCACCAGAGGGGCAGCATTCACATGGAGGGAAAGCTGGACAGGCTGGAGTGCATAACTAAGAAGGGCACAGGGATGGGGGCCAGGTCACAGGGAAGGGAGAGAAGGAGAATAGAGTGGGTTAGGGTTGGGGGTGGTAATGGGGAGTGAAACCAAATGTACATGCACTGTTGAATATAAAACAAATTCCACTCTGTAAATTTTCACCCAAAGCACAATTAAAAAAAAAAAAAAAAAAACGCACATATTATTTCCAGCGGATGTGGAAAAGAAACTTGTTTGCAAGATGAAGGGCTTGCAGGTCTGTATTATTCATAAGATATTCAGAAACTTGGAGATCTTTGTTGCTGCTAGTTTGATTTTTCCTTTCTACTCTGATTTCTACTTTTTCCTGATTGTATGGAGTTATGACATGGATAAGAGACAGATGACAGGGGAGAAATGGGGGGAGGGGTATGGTTTGAGAAGTAGGCAAAGAAAAATCCTGTGGACTTAAGTCTCAGTAATCATTTTTGCATTCTTTGGCTATGCCTGACAAGAAATTGTTGCAGTTAATTATCAAGTGACTGTTCCAACTAAGATGATTGTTTCTCTGAAGCTTTCCGTGTTTTTCTCTGCCATCTCTTCTATCTGATATAATTTAACAGACCCCTCAGAACCGTAACAGAAATGTTCATCTGGAAGACACAGAGCTCTAGCAAGAGACTAAGGGCACCAGAAATCTGTCAGGCCACTTCTCTACTACCTAGATACAGTTCTGCAAAATGCACAGCCTCGGACTGTTAGTTACTTCCTGGTTGGCCTTACCTACAGTGCCTCTGCCAATGATCCGTCTTTCACAGCCTCCAGTGTTATCTTCCTAGAACACTGATCACGTCACTCCCTGCGTGTGTAGGCCTCTGCTAACTCCCCAAAGTTTACAGAAGCTCAGATGCCTGTAACAGTGACACAGATGCCCTTCCAAGTCTGTGCCTAATCCCCACCTACCTTTTTTCAGTCTTATCTCCCCCTTATCCTTCTACACCAGAACCACACACAGAATCATCTTTTGTTTCCCAAACAGGTTTTGGTCTTTCAGGCCTCCACACCTTTATACAAACTAGTGCCTTTGCCAGCATGTCCTTTTTTCCTGTCCAACTGGAAAAATGAAACTCATTTTTCAGGATTCAAATAAAATTATATCGTCCCAGCAAAAACTACTCTGCTCTTACAAGTAGCTTTGGTCACTCTTTCCTCTCTGCTTCTTTAACATTTTGCATGCAATCTTATTATAATTACAGCACTTACATCATTGTACTGTAATTATTCAGATTCTGCAAGTTCATTCTCTAATTACTCCTATTCCCTGTCCCCAACTCCTCTTGAGCTACCTTTGTTTTACTGATTTGGGGCCTAGAATAGAGCACAGAATCAGTAAAGTATCTGTTGAACAAAGAACAAATTATGCCCCACGTCCAGTGTGGAATGAACACACACAATATAGGTGTATGATTTCATGAGGGTTTACATTTTTCCAAATGTATTTTCAAAAGCCTAAAAGAGGAAAGCACACATTAAGAAATGATGCAATGAATCCATACCAGTTTATTGTAGGTATTGTGTTTCAAAAAAAATTTATAGCATAAATAACCTTTCATGTCATAAAATAACTTAGTACAATTTATAATAAAACTTTGAGAATTTAACACCTCATCAAAATACAATAAAATATGGTTTTAAAATATGATTAACCCTTTCTGTATTTCTTTTCCTTTAGGGCATATAAACCAAAAATACCTAAACTACTGCTGCATTATTTAAACTTTAACAAAACATATTTGGTTTTATTTATTTTAATGTAATTCAACCATTCTAAATTAATACATAGTTTGTTTTCCTTCCTGCATGGTTCTTTGTAATTTTTGTTCCTTTTGACTTGTATTTCTGTTTCAACACAGTTTTCTTCTTCATTTCACCTCTTTCCATCTGCAAAGTCATCTATCTCCGGTCCCCCAGAACATGTAGTTGAACTCACTCAGCCCCTTAACATCAATTTCTGTAATCCTTGCATCAGTGTAGGGAGTAACTGCTTGAGTAACTACAAAGGTATTTCAAAACTTCAGTGCAATTTGGTTCAGTTATTTTCATTCAGATGCCATCACCGTTCAGGGAGATTAATCACTGGGACCCACTGATCCATGTAGCGACTTTCCCGGCAAAAACATATAAGTTGACTTAAGGCAGGATCTTTCCATTGTGATGAATGTGGATTCTAGGAACAAATTTAGGAAAATAAATTTATTATTTTATTTATTTTTTTTAAAAAAATCAACATTTGCTAATAATTTTACTACTCTGCGAGGAGGACACTTAAACATTCTATATCTTCATTGTACAAAATTGAGACAAGTTAGAAGTACAAAAAATAAAATTTCTAGGTAGTTGGGTTGCAAAATTATTGATTATCTATTAAACTATACCCTGCAAAGTCTGAACATATGCAATCCACACACCACATACATAGACTTATATGCTGGTATTTATTCAGTTTTGCATGAAAATACTCAGTTTTGCCCTGCAAAACCATACTTTCAGACACCTGAGTGAAACAACTTAGAGTATCTCCATGCCCTGTATTCCATGAGATGAGCTACACAGCAGTTAAACAGAATTGCGACCTGTTATCCTCCAAAAAGTTAGAGGAGCATTTTTCAGGCGTAGCAAAATAGTCTGCCACTTAACTAGAACTAGTCAAAACACAGTAAAATTTAAAAGACAAAGTTATCACATTCCTCACTGAAAAGAAGTTTTCCATTCACTGAAGTTCTTTTTTATTAGAAATAAAAAATGCAAGATTGCAAAGAAAAAATTTCCACTCTATCCTCTTAATGTACTTCTAGGGAATTATAAGGTCTGTCTCCTACACCACTTCTATTTTTAGCTGTGACTGGCAGAGAATGAAGCTGACTCCTTAATGAGGGTGAGCCAGGAATTTATTTGGCTTTATCTAATCTGCCCTGTTAAAGGAATTAGTCACGGGAGGTAGTGCAGATGTAGGTAGGGAGGGAGTAGCTGGGCTGACAGTGCTGACTCACAGGGATCTCTTCCGCTGCTGGCAGCCTCCAACGAGCTTAGACATGTTCTGTACCAGGGAAAATCCTGATGATGAAACTAGCACATCTCGGCTGAAAGTCCGAACACACTCTCCAGTGAGGCAAAGGTAGCCACCCTCTTGACCCCTACCTATTCCAGGTCTGCAGTCAGGAGACTTTTAGCCCTTCCTTCGGAGACTCTAACCAGGACCGGCCACCGCCCCCTTCTCGCTTACCGTCACCAGCACGCAGTGCAAGTCCGGGGGCTGCTCCGCGCCCTCGCTGGCTGCCCGGCTCGCGTCGGGCTCCAGGAGCAGGAGCTCAGCCAGTCGGCCCGGGTTACTGACGCGCAAGATGTTGATGTCGTTCTCGCAGCAGAACGCCTGGATCAGGGTGAAGTGGATTTGCAGAGCCACATCCCTGTCGTCGTCCTCGTCCGCCGCCAGCAGGCACAGCACCACGTTATCCGGGTCGCTGCGGGCAGAGGCGGGGTGGGTGAGCGCCGAGGCAAGACTGACCCGCGCTGGGGATCCATAACCTTTGGTCGACCTCCCCTGGGTCCCCGCGGGTCGCGTTCAGGTCGCTTCCCCCCACGCCCCACGTCCGACAGGCAGCGGCGGAGGTAGGCAGACAGCAGCAAGAGGCGGCGCTGCAGGGCTAGGGGTGCGCTACGAGGACGACCACCTTGGGCTGGGGCGGGAATGAGCGCCCCGAGGGGACACGTGAGGGCCCCACTTACACGTTGAGCAACTTGGCCGCCTCGTACACCCCGACGGTGATGGTGCGCTGACTCAGGGCTTTGCTGAGCACCTCCTCCAGGGCATCCCCCACCTTATCCATCCTAAACGCGGGCAAGGGCAGAGGAAGGGGTCCCGTCAGTCCAGGCCCCCGCGGTAGCAGTCGCCATCCCCTCGCTCCTTTCCGAGTGCAAGGGCCGCGGTGCACTGGGCTTTCTGCAAACCAGGCTCCCTATGGTCCCGCCACCCACCACATCTCTTCATACTCCCAGAGTCCTGTGAGAAGCCCGGAGAGTGCCACCCGCCACCTCTCGAGAGGACACTGCCAGTCTCCGGCGCTGGGCGCAGCCAGAGGCTGCTAGCCGCAGGACCTGCGCAGGCAGGGACGGTCGCGCTGCCCTTTTCAAAGGCCCATGAGGGACTTGACCGAGTTAGAAAGGGGACCCGAGGTTGGGTCCCCGAGAGAGGCCAGACAGGAGATGCCCTCTGCAAACTTTTGTACCCGCTTCCCCGCAAATCTTCCACAGCCCTCTGCACTGAGGGCTGGACAAGAGGGGTTCAGGAAGAGGCTCTGGAGATTCCCACAGACCCGAAATGTCTGAAGGCTGACTTACCTTTCAGTCTTCTGCTCTCCAGCCGAGAATTCTTCCAAAGTCATATTGCAACTGCAAGTCCCTTACAGAGAGCGGCGTGCGAGCTGCTCTTGCCACCTTAAGCGCGCGGCGGCTGCTCTCTGCACTTCCCTCACAGGCACAGTGCGCCAAGCTCCGGCCACTCACGCGCACCGGCCGGGGCACTGCCGCCCGGCCGCCCCTTGCCCGCCCGGGCTCCTCCTCCAACGCCCGCCGACTCCGCGCCGTCAGCCCTTCGTGCTCAGTTCCCTCTCTCGCCTTCTGACCCTTGCACCGCCCGCACAAAGACTACCGCAGCTGACCAACAGCCACTGAAGGACAAAGGGCCAGACTCGCCTGAGTTATCCTTCTAAGCTCCAGCCAACCATCTCCAGCCTCATTTGCATACGACGCAGCCATTGGGTTATGCAAATTAGCCTTCTGGCAATTTGACCCCAGAGCCTGGATCCAGGCTGAAAGGAGCGGAAGGGGGAGGAGCTACGCGAGGCGGCACTAGGGGCGGGAGTGATGCAGGGCGAGGGGAGGGCGGGGTCAGGAGCTGACTCTCTGATCCCATTGGCGGGTGGGTCTGTGTAGAAGGGGCGGAGGGGATGTGTGTGGGGCGGAGGGGACGTGTGTGTGTGTCTTCAACTGGGGCTGGATAAGGCTGCAGAGTGTTTTTCTAGTTGGTGCACATTTCTTTTTTCTATTTTTTTTTTAATCATTTCATGTCTTTTCTTTTAGTGGTTGCTATTAAAATCTATTTCCAGGGTTAATGCACTCAAGTCTAGTAATTACTAGTAAGCAGGTTACATAAAAAGAGTGTGCAGACCTCTGGGGCAAAGTTTAGTTCAGAAGTGTTGTTTATGTTAAGTCTGAGCAAAGCCGCTTATTAGTAGTGGTATTATTTTGGTGCCCTGATGGCTGGTTTGATTTATTTTTGGAAGGTTGCAAAGGTTGGAAGCTCAAAAAAGAAAAATCAACACATTTGTGTTTGATGGTGGCAAGTGAACTGAGTTGGAATCTTTTCCACAGAAAACAGAAAGGCTTCCCATCTGTCCAGTGCAGTTTTGAAAAACCATGAACTGGTGCACATGGGGAGCTGGTGGCCACATGTGTGAACTCCAGCTGGACAACCCCAATTCACCTTTCCGAGAGAGCCTTTCACAAAGGAGGATCCTACTGCACCTGTGAAAGCCAAGAGACAAATGTCTGACACCCACACAGCCACAGCCTAAACTCAAATTGCTCTCCAGATGCCTTAAGCTTCCTTTCAGAAGGCAAGTGAGTATGTCACTACCTTGTACAGAGAGCCTATGATCTCACTGTGAATTATTGACATTAGATACTGAATCATGAAGCTGTAGCTATAGGATGTTTTAGTCATATGCTAAAATTTCACCTTTGAGATAATGGCAACCTGTGGGTGGAAAGCAGACCTTTATGACTGCAATCAGTAGTAACACATTTTTCAAACACAAACTTTAATATATAGACTTTCACTGAATGGGTCGAAAGTCTCTTCCTTTGTTTTATGAGTTCACGCAATAAATGCAAAAACATTTCTTAAACATACTTAGGTCACCAAAAATGGGGAAAATGCCTCCCACATACTTGCACTCAAAACAATGCTTGTATTATTAAGTTTTTGTACAGCCAAAGGTCAGTGAAGGAGCTCTGGTAGCATGGTGCCTAAGGCACTTGACTGCTAACCAAAAGGCTGGTGGTTCAAACCCACCAGCCACTCCTCGGAAGGAAGGTTGGGCAATCTACTTCTGTAGCGATACTGCCTCAGCAACCCAAGGAGGGGTCGCTATGAGTTGAGTCTGACGTGACGGCATATAACAACAACAAAAGTCAGAGAAGTAACTTTTTGCAAAGATACCCAGACCAGGACTTATATCAATTGTCAGAGATTCCAACTCCCTTCTACCCCCAACTCCCTTCAATGGCTATTTTTTGGAATTAGATTTTAGAAGTAGTCGTTTCTTCAGATGCATCTCTGGGATGGACTGTTGTTGTTGTTGTTATGTGCCATCGAGTCTGCCGACTCATAGCAGCCCCTCCTTGGGTTTCCGAGGTGGTATCACTACAGAAGTAGATTGCCCAACCTTCCTTCCGAGGAGTGGCTTGTGGGTTTGAACCGCCAGCCTTCTGTTAGCAGTCAAGTGCCTTGTTGTTGTTGTTTGCTGTCGAGCCGGCCCCGACTCATAGTGCCTTAGGCACTACAATACCAGAGCTCCTGGGATGGACTAGAACCTGCTATCTTTTTGTTAGCAGCCAAGCACATTGACCATTTACACCACCTAGGGAGGCAAAAGTACATGAGGGTTTTGCATCCTATTGTTTGTATCAAGGATGGTAGCTGCACAGTCTTTAAAGCATTTGGCTGCTAACCAGAAGGTTGTCTATTCAAACCCATCAGCTGCTCAAGTGGGAGAAAGACGAGCCAATCTGCTTCTGTAAAGATTTACAGTCTTGGAAACCCTATGGGGGCAGTTCTCCTCAGTCTAATAGGGTGAGTATGAGTCTGAATCAACTTGATGGCAGTCAGTGTTTGATTTGGTTTTGTTTGTATCGATGAGGCCTGGTACAGTGGTTAAGTGTTCCCTTGCTAACTCAAAGGTTGGCAGTTTGAACTCACCGGCTGCTCCATGAGAAAGATGTGGCAGTCTACTTCCATAAGATTTACAGTCTTGGAAACCCTATGGGGCAGCTCTACTCAGTCCTATAAAGCTGCTGTGAGTTGAAATCAACTTGAAGGCAGTTGGTTTTTTTTTTTTTTTTTTTTTTTGGTTTATGTTTGTAACATTCTAGATAAGATATTCTCTACTTTCCTTGATTTTAATTTAACGTATAAGAAAAGTGATAGGTCAGGTTTCTACTTCACTTATTCAAGCCATCATTTTTCACTCAAACTATATTGTCAGCAGTCAGCAAGGGAACTTGAGTAAAGAAATGGTCATGAGCATTGTTTAATTCACCCAAGGGTACTTGTGTATTTCTTACCTGTACCTTTAATTCCAGCATGTGCTGTCTCCATTAAAGAATTCCTCAAGATAGAAACTTAGGTAGGTGATGAAACATTTTCAGTTTTGCAAACAAAACCTGAATTACACAATCTAGCCTGACTCATTATTTGGGGATTGTTGAACTGTGCTCTAGGGAACGCCAGCATTCTATACACTAGCCATTTCTCAGAGGTTCTCTGGTAGGAAGTGTACAAGCAGTCCCCAGAATTTGAACGAGTTTTGTCCCTAAGGCTGTCTTTAAGTCGAATTTGTATGTAAATCAGAACAGTTACAGTTCATATCTTAATGTCAGTCAAATGTTTGTCTTAGTAAATAGTATATACTGTACTTTTCTATGCATAAAACACATTAAGGAAACATTTCCAGATACATTATAATGTATTTAACATAATAATACAGTAATGATAATGATATTTTGATGCATGTTGCAAAGCAGCATCCATTTGTTATTACAAACCATTGTGTTTTGTTTGTAACTATGGGTTGTACATAACTTGAATGTTCATAGCCCGGGGACTACCTGTAGTCACAAGTCACAGCAAAGATAATGACTTCATCAACTTGATAACCTTAGCACCTAGCACAGTGCCTGTGTTTAGTAGAAGCACAGTCAATGTTTATTGAGTGGAATAGTATCTGAAATTTGAACAGGATCTTACAAGTCCTTTAGTTTTGTGTATTGCATGAATTACCCTCTAAAGTATTTCACATTTAACTTTAGTTAAAAAAAAAAAAAAAAAAAAACTTCAAGAACTGTACATTCTTGATACTTTAAAGAGCTTATGGTCTAATGGATATGTCTGTGTTTGAACTGGATTTCAGGACAAACTACCATGCACTGTCATCAGCTTGCTATCCTGAAAGTCCCATGACTGTAGTCATCTGAATGGAAGCTGTAGGACAGTAGAACCCATGTATTGTTTACACCAATTCAAATGAACCACAGTTACAATAATGCCCCATCTAAGTCAACTATGTGCAGTAAAAATGTGGCATAAAATGGTTAATTCTTAATGTAGGTCTAGCTGCTCACTCAAAAACTATCTTGCATGCTCTATTTGGCCTCAGGAGAAGGGTGTTTTTTCAAACATCGTGGGTGTTTTCTCTGTGAAAAGAGGGTAGGCTTCCAGGATTCAAAAATACTCATTTGTCATACTTTCTGACTCAGATATGTTACATCATTTTGCCTTAATGCTGAGTCTACCTAGAACATTTCATCAGTGAATATCTTCAAAATTAGGCCTTATGACCGGAGGAAGAAACTATATGTAGCTGTATTTAGGATGCAGTTATGCATTAGAATGATCACAGATTTTTTTTTTTTCTTCATAAATACTTATTGGTCCTGTGGGAAGAAGAGGAAATAGTATCCAGTAACAAATTTAGAGGAATTTTTATAGATGAATATAGAATACACATATTTTTATAACCAATATAAGAACTTCAGTATGTGAAGTCATTTTTAAAACTACTCCAGGTAGCCTGAGTACTTCAACAGCACAGGATTAGAATGACCTTGTAGTAATCTTTGAAAGGATGTCAAATGGTTATATTTGGAAACCAGATGGAAATATGTACTCAAGAATTATGGAATTATTTTAGACTCCTACCTGCTTTGCATATGACAGGTCGTTATGATATTTTTTTTCACTTTTATCACATATACCGTTCTCTACTTGTTCTATAGTACAGAGCTATCACTTTTTTTTTTTCCTTTTGACTAAGTCAACCATTTAACAACTGAAAGAAATATGATGCTTGTTATTTCAGTATTAGAAAGATCATTGTTCCCAGTAAAGGAGAAGATAAGTTATATTTTATTGTGAAAAATCATAAGGTTCCTGATGTATTTGTGTGTGTGTGTGTGTGTGTGCACGCGCACGCAAGTCTGATGAAGTTAGTTTCTAAATGCAGACCTGAGAATTTCCCTCCTCTTTTGAAGGTCATTGGAACAAGTTTTACTGTCAGAATGTGTGTTGTTTTAGGATCAATATTCTGTTTGACTTTCAGATAAAAGTTTAGTTTCTTGGGTCATCACTGTGTTAGGGAGAATTCTCAGATGGCCTCTGGGGCTTCATCCCTTGGTGTTACACTCTGTATAATCCCCTCCTCTGTGTATAATCCCCTCCTCTCCGGTGTGGGCAGAACCTGTGACTTCTTTCTAACCAATAGAATATGGAAAAGATCACGGGTTGTCACTCCATGATTACATCACATTATTTGGAAAAAGTGAAAGAATCTTGCATATGTATTTAAGTTCTCTAATCATTGACTTTGACTTAATCAAAAGGGTGATTATCCTAGATGGGCCTGACCTAATTGGATAAGCCCTTTAAAAGGGGACTAGAAGACTGTCCATTGCTGGCTTGAAAGAAGCATGCTGTCATAAATTCAATAGCTGCAAAGAAATAATATCTGCCAACTAGAACCTGAGGAAACTTGGAAATGGATTCTTCCCTAGTCAGTGCTCCAGATGAGAGCACAGTCTGACTAACATCTTGAGTTTAGCCTTATGAGACCCTGATCAGAAAACCCAGCTTTGATCTGTAGAAACCGTGAGATAAGAAATGGATGTCCCCCCCCCGCCCCCTACAACCTATTGACTTATTTGTTGTAATGGGTGCAAATTTATAAAGCAGATTTGTTTCACTCACAATTCATGGACATTTGGTTTCATGGCCTTGATTACAATCCCCAACCATAAAAAACTCTCCTCCCTTTGACTATCTCTTCTCTGTGCCCTTCTCATCTATGCATTCCTGTCTGTCCAGCTTTCCCTTTATGCAAATGAAGCCCTTCTGATGTCTCATGGTTGATTGAGCTAAGGAGTGCATCTCCCTGGGGTAGCTGGGTGCATCTCCCTGGGATAGGTGTTTGGCTTGTAGGTCTTTCTACTGTTAGGCTGAGAGCTAATCCATGGAACCAAGTCCAATTCCAGTCCTAAAGGATAACCTGGGGCCATAGTCTTGGAGGTCCCACCAGTCTCTATCCAACCAGTAATTCTGGTCATTTCTGTGTTTTTGAATTTTGTTTCACATTTTCCTCCCACTCTATCCAGGATCTCCAATTTTGATCCTTTTCTGAGTCGTTAAGGTGCTCTGGTGACATAGTGCCTAAAGCATTTGACTGCTAACCAGAAGGTGGACAGTTCAAATCCACAAGTCACTCTGCAGAAGGAAGACTGGGCAATCTACTTCCATAAAGATTTACTGCCTTGGAAACCCAATGGGGGTCGCTATGAGTCAGAATTGACTTGATGGCAGTGGGTTTAGTGGTCACGTTTTTGAATGGTTGGTATTGGTAGCCAGGCACCATCTAGGTCTTCTGATCTCAGGGTCATGAAGGCTGAGGTTCCTGTGGTCCATCATATCCTTGGACTTAGTGTTTCCAAATGACTCTGATTTTCTTCAGTCTTCTTTGCTCCAGATGAGGGGAGACCAATAGTTGCATCTTAGATGGCCTCTTGATAGCTTTTAGGACCTCAGTCGCTACTCACCAAAGTAGGATGTAGAACAAGATTTTTATGTATTATGTTGTACCAGTTGAGCATGATGTCCCCTGAGACTATAGTCCTGAGCCCAAAGGCCGGTGACTCTCTTTCTCAAGGTGTTTGGCTCTCTGAGAAGCTACTCCAATCTTGTCCCCTGTTACTTCTGTACTATATATGGATATTTTTGTAGCCAAGTACATATGTAAGACTATCTTCAGCCAGATCTACCCTTTTTCTTGAGTATATTTCTATTCATCTACCCATACCTGATCCTCTCACCAGTCTATGCATTTACTCATAACGTAGTGTTTGCTACCACTGGTAATGCAGTATTGTGCATGTGATAGTAGTTGCCTCTGTTGTCTATATCTTTTATGTACATTTCTGTGTCCTCCTTTTCCCTATTGTCATTGTGCTGCTCACACTTTTGTTATATTGCCTTTCCCTTCACCCAATTCAACATGTGACTCTTAACTAGTCAGAAATTTTCCATCCCCCATTCTTCCCTCCCTGGTAACCAACAAAATAAATTTCCTTTCGAGCGTAAATCTTTCCTTGACTTTTTATAATAATGGACTCAACTGTCAAGTTTCTGGGGCAGTATCTCTATGGAAGTAGATTGCCCAGTCTTCCTTCCAAGGAGTGGCTGGTGGGTTTGAACTGCCACCCTCCTGGTTAGCAGTCAAATGCCTGAGGCACTATGCCACCGCTGAGCATAGTGTCCTCCAAATTCATGCACATTATAAGGTGATTCATGGAATCTGTGTTATTCTTTAATGTTGCATAGTATTCCACTGTGTGAATATACCATAGTCTGGTTTTCCATTCATCTGTTGATGGGCATTTAGGTTGTTCTCATCTCTTTGCTACAGTGAATTGTGCTGTGATGAACATGGGTGTGCATATATGTCTATTTGTGTCCTGGATCTCACCTCTTTAGGATATATTCCTAGTAATGGAATTGCTGGATCAAATGGTATTTCTGTTTTTTTTTTTTTGTTTTTTTTTTAATTAGGATTTGGGTGAAGATTTACAGAGTAAATTCACT
>NW_006921603.1:21022875-21050895 GCF_000298275.1 Orycteropus afer afer | reverse complement strand
TTATTAAACAAACATTGTTTTCAGTTTTTTAAGGAAATACCATACCATTTGGCACAGTGCCTGTACCATTTTACAGTCCCACCAGCAGTGTGTGAGAGTTCTTTCTCTCCACACCCTTTTTTATTTTCTTTCTTATTGAATTTTGCTATTATGGCTAGAGTGGGAAGATGTCTCATTGTTGTTTTGATTTACATCTCTCTATTGGGCAATCTACTTCCGTAGTGATACTGCCTTGGCAACCCAAGGAGGGGTTGCTATGAGTCGGGTCCAACTCGACGGCACATAACAACAATAAATGGCTAATGATCATGAACACTTCTTCATGTGTTTGTTGGCCACCTGTATATTTTCTTTAGTGAAGTGTCTGTTCATGTCCTTTGCCCATTTTTGAATTGGATTGTTTGTCTTTTTGATGTTGAGGTGTTGAAGTTTTCTATAAATTTTAGAGATAAGTCCTTTGTCAAATATGTCATAGCCAAATATTTTTTTCCAATCTATAGGTTCTCTTTTGACCTTTTTGGAGAAGTCTTTCGGTGCACATAACAACTTAATTTTTAAAAGGTCCCAGTCATCTAGTTTCTCTTCCACTACGTGTGTATTTTAGGTTATGCTTGATAGTCTATTTATGCCATAAATTAGGACCCCTAGGTTTGCCCCTATTTTATCTTTGAGGAACTTTATGGTTTTGGGTTTTACATTTAAGTCTTTGATCCATCTTGAGTTTGTTTTTGTGTGTGGTATGGGATATGGGTCTTGTTTCATTTTTCTTCAAGTGGATATAACTGGATGTATGTTTTTTTTTTTTTTAATTGTGATTTGGGTGAAAATTTACAGAGCAAATTCATTTTCCATACAGCTATTCATACACATTTTGTCTCATGACAATGACTGCAATTCCCCACATGTAACAGCTCTCTTCCCACTTCCTCCCCGTAGTTACCTCTTCCCTGTGTCCTTCCTTCCCATGCACTGCCCCACCTCCAAGCTGTCTCCCTGTGCAAACACTGCCCCTCTATTCTCCCATGATTAAAATGGATGTAGTTTTAAGCCACAAAGTTTTTGGTAATTTTTTACACAACATCAAAAACTAATACATTTATCTTAATGCCTTCTTGTTGTGTGTTCAGTATTTCCTTGGTGGTGTTGTTAGGTGCCCCTGAGTCAGTTTTGACTCATAGCAACACTATGTACAATAGAATGAAACACTGCCTGCCCTGTACCATGCTCATAATTGGTGCTGTGTTTGAGCCCATTGTTGTAGCCACTGTGTCAATCTATCTCATTGAGAGTCTTCCTCTTTTTTGCTGACCCTCTACTTTACAAAGCATGATGTCTTTCTTCAGGGACTGGTCTCCCCCTGATAACATGTTTAAAGTATGTGAGACAAAATCTCACCATCCTTGCTGCTAAGGGCTACTCTGGCTGTACTTTTTCCAAGACAGATCTGTTTGATCTTCTGGCAGTCCATCATATATTCAGTATTCTTTGCCAAAACTGCAATTCAAAGGCATCAGTTCTTCTTTAGTCTTCTTTATTCATTATCCAGCATTCACATGCATATATCCTTAACCCAAGGAAATTCTCTTCATGTATTAAAAATCATGGCAATGGAGTCCTGGTTTTGTCTTGGCTTTAGGGTAAACACTTGGTGCTGCCACCAGCTGTTCAAATTCCACTGGCCAAGTGAAGGCCAGTCACTCAAGGTGTCAGATGAATAGATTCCTAGAACATTTTTCAAGAGCTCACACACACCATTCCTCCACCTTCCTGATGAGTTAACTATGTGTCAATAGGCTTCTATCACTGTAGGGACTATACTAAGAGTCTGATTGATGGGCTAATCACACAGGTGAGGAAGGTGGGTGGTCCGAGTTGATAATTGGTCATTGGTAATTTGTTCTGGTACCTTGAATAGGTTCCTGAATTATTTCTGAAGTAGAAGAGCTCATTCTTTCATCCATCTACTTCATTGCAAAGCTTTCTTCTTCCTAACCTCTTAATGTCAGAATACCCTAGGGCTCAGTCCTTGGACCTCTTCTTCCCAATCTACACTCATTCTTTTGGTGACCTCATCCAGTCTCATGGTTTTAAATATTTATGTGCTGATGACTCCCAAACATATTCCCAGACTAGTCAGTCATCTATTCTCAGAGCTTATTCATCATCTTCATGTCAATATGCAATAAACATCTCAAACTTAACAAGACAAAAGTTGACCTAATTGTCCTCTTAAAACTGTCCCTCCTGCAGGTCAATGGTAATGCCATTCTTCCAACTGTTCAGCCCCCAAACCTCAGTGTCCTCCTTACCTCTTTTCTCTCACAGCCATCCTCAAATCCTATCAGATTTACTTTCAAAATGTAAAATAATTCAACCATTTCTCACCACTGCCACCACCAGCACACCATCATCTGCTGTTACCCTTCTTCCCCTCAACCACAGCAGTCAAAATGATCTTATAAATAGTAACTCAAGATCCCATCAATTCTGTGACCAAACTTACCAATGGTTTCCCTTTCCACTCAGGGTAAAAGCCAAAATCCTTACTATGGCTGAAAAAGCCCATAAAATCTCTTCCCAAGGATGAATATGTTTTAAAATTGATTATAAAACTGGTTGCACAGTGCTGTGACTATACTAAATGCCACTGGATAGCACACTTTAATGAGACGAGAATGTGGATTATATCTCAATAAAGTTGTTATAAGGAGCCTTAGTGGTGCAATGGAGCTCTGGTAGCACAGTGCCTAAGGCACTTGACTGCTAACCAGAAGGCTGGTGGTTCAAACCCACCAGCCACTCCTTGGAAGGAAGGTTGGGCAATCTACTTCCGTAGTGATACTGCCTCAGAAACCCAAGGAGGGGTTGCTATGAGTCGGGTCTGACTCAATGGCACATAACAACAGTGGTGCAACAGTTAATTGCTCATCTGTTAATCGAAGCGTTGGTAGTTGGAATCTACCCAGCCGCTCCATGGGAGAAAGACCTGGAGATCTGCTTCTGTAAACATTACAGCCGAGAAAACTCTATGGGACAGTTCTACTCTGTGACATGGGGTTGCTACAAGTCAGAATGGACTTACTGGCACCTATCGACAACAAAATTATTATAAAAAATCAGATACTCATTCCAATCTCATCTTTTGCTACTCTGCCCCTTGCTCATTCCTCTCTAGCCACATTGGCCTTTCTTCTGCCTCAGGGCCTTTGCATTGACTGCATGTCAGGAATATTCTTTCTCCTGATACTCACGTTGCTCACTCCTTTTAAATACTTTTTTCAATGAAGTCTACCTCTTACTTAAGTTGTAATACTCTATGACCTGGTATTATTGATCCCTTGTACACTGTTGTTTTATTTTTAAAATCATATCACTTATCTGTTTTTACATACATATTTTACATGTATTTATTATCTCTCTCCCCTCTCCTGTCCACCTCACTCCTCAAGTAAATAAATTCAACAGAGTAGGATTTTGTTTTCTTCCCTGATTGACCCATAAGTGGTCAGAAAACAGCAGCACAGAGTGGACTCTCAATAAATACGTGTTGAATCAAATATTGTTGATTGAATATATTGTACAGATTTAAAGATATAATTAATGAACTAGAACATTGTTGTTGTTGTTATGTGCCATCAAGCGGACCAAACTCATAGTAACCCCTCCTTGGGTTTCTGAGGCAGTCGATGGCACATAACAACAACAATTACTATGCAAGTAGATTGCCCAATCTTCCTCCTGAGGAGTGGCTGGTGGGTTTGAACCACCAGCCTTCTGGTTAGCAGTCAAGTGCCTTAGCCACTATGCTACCAGAGCTCCAACTAGAACATAGGTCTATAAAACGTCTGGTCTCTTTTCATATATTATGAAGTGTGATGCCTTGATTGAATTATACTTTTACTGGCTGTATTTTTGTAATTGCAGAGAGTTATGCCCCCCTCATCTGCATTTGCTATGCTTCTTCATATTCTTCCCTCCCCACCCCAACATTTGTTCTTACATTTCTTTCAGGAGCTATGCATTGGCCCATTTCATAAACTAAAAATTTGTGACCTCTACTAGTAGGTGTTGTATACACATATAAAACCCAACAGATTAAAAGGTGCTCAATTGCCAAGCTCCCAGATTGTTCTTTAAATCTAGAATGAAGAGGTTGTGATGAGGAGGAGGTTTTATAAAGTTGAGTTTTGAAGTGGGCGATTTAAAAGAGTAAAGATGGGGTGTATTGTTATAGAAGCAACGTGTAAGAAACACAAAGGGGGATTAAATGAAAGAAATTGAGTTATTTGGGGGAAACTGCAGATAAAAGAAATGAGGACTCAAGGAAAATGGAGCAGTCTTTACTACTATTTGAACTTTTACCTCTCTCTGTGGCTTTACTGCATGTAAGCATTTAATCTTTATTCACTGGAAATTTCTGCCAGTGAAGCTAATGCTTTGAAATTGCTTGTGAGATTTCTTTTGTTCTGTGAATAATACGCATTCTTATATTTCTCTTTGGTCCTCCTTTACTTTGGCAAGGAAATGTCATCTTAAGGTCTGGAAGATATTAAATATTAAAACAGGATAATTTAAGATTAAACCCTATAAGACTGTGTGATCTTTTGAAGAGGGTCTAGGACGTGGTCTTTTGGAGCTCCCATTTCTGGATGGCTGGTCTCAGAGGTTCAGCACAACAGTGACTCTGATAGTGCTGTCTGGCTACCGTATGACTTTAGAACATGGAGGTCCAAAGCAGCCTGATTTTTAGTAACCAAAGAATGCAGCGAGCAGTCTGTTATCTGGCAGTCCATTATGAACACTTTACTTCTGTGCTTCATGGGCCATATCAGTTTGTGGCAAAGTGATGGATTGTGTTTAACATTTGGTTGTTGACCCATAAAGATTTTTGCCATATGTTCCAGCTCATCCTTTTAAAATACAGCAGGGGGAGGGCTTATTGGAATCACTGGCCACTAAGCAGAAATGTGTCAGGATTTTGCTTTCTCAGCTGGAGCATCACTCTTGGCAAGCCATCCTCCCTATTTCAAGAAAGCATCACCATTAAATATAAGAAGCCTGTTTATAGACTCGTGTGGTTGTTTATATTTTATATCTGGTCTGTACTATAGGGAGGTTTTGAAAAGATGCTGTAAAATTAAGATCAGTGTGGCTACTTTGTGTGCAGAGCCAGCTTTGATATATCTAATTTGATGCCTCTCTAAGAATGTGGCTTGAATGATGCGTGAGCTTAGGCTTTACACACTACATACCTCAGTTTTCTCATTTGTCAAACATTTTTGAACTTTAAAAATTTTTAGCAAGACCTCCTTTTCCATAAAAGAAATAGTAGGCAGAATCCCTACCTATAGGTTGGTAAAAGCCTAAGTGTTCTGGTTCAAGTAGCAGGATGGGGATGTGGGTGAAGGAAGCTGTCTGTAGATTTGGACCTTCTCCTTGCCCCTTGCCTTCCAAACTCAACCCATAACCCCTGAGAAAGACATCCATCACAGTTGGAAACTGAATAGTTTGTTCTAGCCTTGCAGCTCTAACATTTCATACTTAATAGTTTTGTTATTCTCTAATTGTTATAATATCTAGCAGTCACCAAAAAGTCAGTAATACCTTACCTTACCACAAAAAAGTTATTTCTGGGCCTTAAGAATTCAATCACCAGATAATCTGTCTAAAGAATTATAAACACATTCATATTCCTTTGCCTTGATATCAACTTTCAAATATTTCAATCCATTAAATAGGTTAGTTGAGATTATGTTACAACTTGCCTTGTTAACGTTAATATATTGCCTGGTTACCAAATGCTATGGAGTATGATTTGGCACTGTGTCTTAATAAACAGATCGCACCTGGGAGCTGGTGGGAACTCTCCTGTCTGAGAAGAAACAGCTACAACAGATGGTAAAACGACTGAAAACCAGGTGGGGTCATTGTTTAATGACCATCTGAATTAAGTTTGGTTAATTTGGCGTGTCTCTCATTATCCCTAGCAACTGGACCCACTACTCCATTTTATAAATTTGGGTTTATGTCTTTTATGTAACTATCAAAACAAGTCCATCTGTGATCCTAAAGTTGTGCTAACCTTAAATCCAACCACTGTAAGTCCTAATTTCTTTGGTTCTAACTGTGAGCAACCCTTAAATGCTGAGAATTAGAAGTCTTTTGCAGTACTCTGCAATTTACTTTTTCCCAGGTTACTTTCTGTCACCATGACATGGTATTTCCCTTCACTCTTTTCTAAGTTTTTATTAATCAGAAGAACTTCCTTTTAGCCTAAGACATTTATTAGCTTAGTTGCTAAGAATCAGAGGTGTCAAAATTTTGACCCATGCTAGCTCCTTTTTAGTACCTTCTAAAATCTATGTGGAACACCAGGTTGACTGCCAGGGCTGATTATTCAAAAGATTCAGAACTTGTGTTGTCTCTAACACTGTAATAAAGTTGAAACCTGTGACCTTCTTTTAAGACACATTATTTTTTCTGCCTAGACTTGTTATTTATTAATAGTGTTGTGTGTTATTGAGTCAATTCTGGCTCATGGGGACCCTATAGGACAGAGGAGAACTGGCTCATAGGGTTTTCTAGGCTGAAATATTTGTGGGAGAAGATCACCAGGTCTTTTCTCCTGTGGAGCAGCTGGTGGGTTCAAATCACCAACTTTCAGTTAGCAGCCAAGCACTTAACCATTGTACCATCAGGACTCCTTCATTTATTAATAAAAATAGCTAATTCATTAAATTAGAGCTCTGGTAGCATAGTGCCTAAGGCATTTGATTGCTACCCTGAAGGCTGGCAGTTCAAACCCACCAGCCACTCCTCAAAAAGAAGATAGGGTAATCTACTACTGTAGTGATGTTGTTGTTGTTATGTGCCATCAAGTCAGATCCGACTCATAGCGACCCCTCCTTGGGTTTCCGAGGCGGTATCACTACGGAAGTAGATCTTAGTTTGTGTGATTATGAAATTTCTTTTTCATTCTGCATTTAAATGAAAATATTCTATACAAATATAAACAAAACAAAACAAAACAAAAAACCATACTCAGTACTGTCGAGTCAATTCCGACTCATGGCAACCCCTCCTTGGGTTTCAGAGGCATTATCACTATGGAAGTAGATTGCCCCATCTTCCTTCCGAGGAGTGGCTGGTAGGTTTGAACTCATTTTATATGAAGGAATCTGAGGACTAGTGGAGAGGGTAAGCTAGTTCATTACTCAAAGGACCCACAGTTGTAACGTGGCAGAGTCAGGATGCAAAAGCATGGCTATGAGACTCCAAATCATACATTCTTAACCATGTATTATCATCCACTAGCTCTGGTGGTACAGTGGTTAAAGTGCTCAGTTGTTAATGGAAAGACCAGTGATTTGAACCCACCAGCTGCTCTAAAGAAGAAAGATGCAGTACTCTGCTTCAGTGAATATTTATAGCCTTGGAAAGCCTATGGGGCAATTGTACTCTGACTTGTACAGTCACAATGAAACAGAATTGACTGGACAGTGGTGGGTTTGTTTTGTTTTTTATCATCCTTTTAGAACACCTGTACTTCATGCAGCATCAGGTTGTAGTACTCAGCACAGACTCTGGATTCAGGTTGGGGTAAGGCACCTCACCTCTTTTGTCTGTTTCCTCAGTAGGAAAAGTACTTATCATAAGATTATTATGAAAAGTGAATGAGATGATATACCTACACTTATATGTTTGTCATATACTAAACCAAAAACCAAACTCACTGCCATCGAGTAGGTTCTAAGTCATAGTGACCCCTTCTTGGGTTTCTGAGGCAGTATCTCTACAGAAGTAGATTGCCCAGTCTTCCATCCAAGGAGTGGGTTTGAACTTCCAGCCTTCTGATTAACAGTCAAATGCCCTTAGGCCCTATGCCATAGCAAACCAAAATCAAACTCACTGCCGTCCAGTCGGACCTGACTCATAGCAACCCCTCCTTGGGTTTCTGAGGCGGTATCACTACGGAAGTAGATTGCCCAACCTTCCTTCCAAGGAGTGGCTGGTAGGTTTGAACCACCAGGCTTCTGGTTGTTGTTGTTATGTGCCGTCAAGTCGGACCCGACTCATAGCAACCCCTCCTTGGGTTTCCAAGGCAGTATCACTATGGAAATAGATTGCCCCATCTTCCGTCTGAGCAGTGACTAGTGGGTTTGAACCACCAGCCTTCTGGTTAGCAGTCAAGTGCCTTAGGCACTATGCTACCAGAGCTCTGGTAGGACACCATAAATGTTGACTATATGGCATTCTAATTTTCTTTGTTCTTGATTGTTTCATCTAAGTATATTATTTGTTTTATTTCCATGTTGTCTAACACTTGGGGCATCATTACTGCTGCTAAAAGTACTAGGCTTCCCCGTCCTCACCTGCTGCTGTGAAAAATTCCATTGAATTTTAATACAGTCACAGATAAATCCAACATATGTGTTCACTCTCTTAACTGTAAGTGAACTGAGCTTTCCCCATTTTTGCACTTTAGATCTTTATTCAGTTTTGTTAGCGTGAATGATGTACTTCTGCATGCTACAGATCAGGGTTTGGTGTTTTTTAAATCCTTCACATTTATTTATTTATTTATTAAATTCAGAACAATGGGTTTCTCAAATCCACTATAGAATACCCTAACAATTGCTTTTATCTTCTGAGAGCTTCCTGTATTTGTGAACTCCTTTCAAATCAACAACTGCAGCCTCAACATCTGGATCCTCCCTGCCATAGGGAACATAAATTAGCTGCTAAACCAAAACCAAACCTTTTGTGGCCATGTGGAATTCAAACTCATAGCCAGCCCATAGCAAGCCCATAGGGCAGAGTAGAAATGTCCTATAGTATTTCCAAGGCTATAAATCTTTATAGAAGCTGACTGCCACATTCTCCTCCCACAGATCAGATGGATGGTCTGTTCCAACCAAAGAATTCTTGTTTTGCAGCCGAGCACTTAACCACTGCACCAGCACGGCTCCTCAATTAGCTGGTAGTGTCCTGTTAATGGTATGGGTGGGGAGCTCGTAGTGTGCACGGAAGCAGGCCAGGGTGCTTTCAGTAGCAGCTGGTCACGATGCAGTGCCTCAGAACTGACGTCAGATAACGCTTGATGTGCACCAGATTGGCTTGTAGTACCAGTAAAGCTGACCCCTCCCACTTCCCCTACTGCCCCTTGTGTTTGCCAGAAGCTGGAGACCATTATGAACTCACAGTTGTCATTTGATCTCCATCTGGCTGCTGTCACTAAAGCTGCCTTTTATCGCTTGCCAAAAGTGTAAAGTTAAAGACATTTCTTTTTCTCACAGATCTCTGCTTCTAGTCCTTACTTTTCTAATTTTCTGGGTCGTTCCAAATCATTCTCCTTCTGTCTGCATCTATGTGCCACCATCAGGAAACTAACAAAAGACTCATAAGACTATTTACTCCTGTGTCTTCTTCTTGGTGACCTGGATTTAGCAGTAGATTTCTTAGAACTATTAGACATGGACTTTGGCTTTGTCGACTTTTAAAATTATGCTTTCAGTTTGATGTGGATTGAATTTCTGATATAAATGTGAGACTTGTGTATCTAATCTTCTGCTATGGTAAGTTTTAGGGAGATGTAGATCACAACAGGCTAGCCATGCAATTATGTGGGTCCTTGTATTGAAGCGGAATCTACACAAATTAAACAATAAATACAACAATAATATGCTATAAATTGGACCTTATAGCAGTTTAATGATCTGAAGGGGAAAGAAGAATGAACTCTGAGGTGATGTTTTAATGCACTCAATCATTAGAATGTTCTTAGTTAAAGCTGCCACTCCTCGGAAGGAAGGTTGGGCAATCCTACTTCCGTAGTGATACTGCCTCGGAAACCCAAGGAGGGGTCGCTACGAGTCAGGGCTGACTCGATGGCAAAACAACAACAACAACAACAACAACAGTTAAAGCTGATTATAAATCTGGTGCCAACTTACGGATTTACTGTTAGTGATCTCCCAGTGGTTAAGATTTAGTGATCTTAGCACCACAGTCTGAAGATCATTCTTGGTCAAGGAAACTCTTTAGGGATGGCACTTCACTCACATTCAACATGTATTCTTGATGGGTGTGCGGGAGACTTAAAATGAGCTATACCAGAGGCAGAGAGGGGGATCTTACTACTGTCAAGAAAGAAGAGGCAGGAGTGGAGCATGTCCTTTGGACCTGAAATCCCTATGCTGGACCTCCTTGACCCAGGAGGCAGAGAGAGAGAGAGAGAGAGAGAGAGAGAGATTGGCATAACACTGCTGAGAAGGCAAGAGATGAAGAGGAATGATAAGAAGCAGAAGCTGAGAAACTACAGCAGCAGAAGCAACAGAACCCATAGACTTGAGACACAGCAATGGGTTTCCTGGCTCCTTGAGCGAGAAATCTGAGTGCCTTCGGGCAGGAAGTGCCGGCAGAGTGGGGGTGTCTGGCTAGGTACCAATTGGCAGAGCTAAAAGAGCTTGGTAACACCAGCCTGAGCCTGGCACAGGACAATGGGCCACAGAATCAAGAGGCCAAGGCCAGAGAGAAGTAAGCTTGCTACACGGGTGAAAAGATGCTGTCCTGATTGAAGAACTGTATCCTGGCTTGTTTCTGATCCTGAGTAAACCCCGTAAGTTTCACTGTGTAGTTCCTGGGGTCTTAAATGCTAGCAAGTGGCCATGCAAGGCACAACAATTGATCTCTATTCACTGGGAGCAACAAAGGAAGAAGGAGAATCAAGAATAGGAAGATATGGAATGCGTGGCTAATTGCCTCCATAAGCAATTGCCTCCTTTGCCGGGAGACCAGAAGACATGGATGGTACCCAGCTACCATTGCTGAACATTTTGATCAAAGAGTCTACGGAAGAATCTTTGCTCAAAAGGGGAAAATGCAGAACAGAATTTCAAATTCTCATGGACTTCAGACCTTCTGGAGCCATGAAGGCTGAATGAACTCTTGAAATTATTGCTCTGAGATAATTTGTAAACCTTCAACCAAAAATGCCCACTGAAATCTTCTTAAAAGCAATAATTTATCTTAACTTGTGAAAAAAAAAATGACTGCCTTGAACATTATGTTCTTTTAAGATCTATGTGGGATCAAATTGACAATAGCAACTCAAAAGATTAGCTAAGAACCCTATAGGTCAATGAGTTTATGTTAATGGAGGAGGAACAACTCAGAAAAGGAGGGTGAGAATGGCTGCACAACTCAAAGACTGTAACCATGTCACTGAATTATACATGTAGAAATTGTGGAATTTGTATATGTTTTGCTGTGTATATTCTCAACAACAAAAGTATAATAACAATTTTAAAAGGAAAAAAAACATGTGTTCTTGATGATGATGATAATGGAATATCATAAACTGAAAGTTTTGAAGACAATTTTAGATCCTGATTTATACTTAGTTTAGCAAATTAATACTTTAAAAAGTAATTAAAAAGAATCTTTTGCAAATATCCTTGTATACTGTTAATAGAAAAAAAAATAACAAGACACTACATTCTGTATGACTCCATATGTATGATATATGTATATGTGTGTGTAAACAAAATAATTTGGAAAGGGCATACATCAAAATGTTAACTATTCCTATTTTAATGATGGGATTATAGGTTATTAAATTTTTTTTTTTTTAAATTTTGCTTGTAATGTTTTATCTGGGGATAGTGGTGGTTCAGTGGTAGAATTCTCTCCTTTCATGAGGGAGAGCAGGATTCGATTCCCAGGCAACGGTCCTTAGATGCAGCTACCACTCCTCTGTCAGTAGAGGTTTGAGTGTTGCTATGACGATGAACAGGCCTCAGTGGAGCTTCCAGATGAAGATAGACTAGGAAGAAAGGCCTGGCTATCTACTTCCAAAAATCAGCAAATGAAAACCCTGTTGATCACAATTATTTAACCCTGTTGTACATGGGGTTGCCATGAGTCTGGGCCAGCTAACAAGAACAATGTCTTATATACTAAGCATGTGTCCTTTATTATTAGGAGCTCTGGTGGCATAGTGCCTAAGGCATGTGACTGCTAACCAGAAGGCTGGTGGTTCAAACCCACCAGCCATGCCTCGGAAGGAAGTTTGGGCAATCTATTTCCATAGTGATACTGCTTTGAAAACCCGAGGAGGAGTGGCCATGCGTCAGATCCAACTCAACGGCAGTGAGTTTGCTTTGGTTTGGTCATTTATTATTATTATTATTTTAAAAATCTGTTTTATTGAAGTATATGTTACATACAAAATGTACATATTTTAAATGTTAGTTTGTTGAGCTTGGACAAATATATATGATCACTTCTATCAACTCAGAAAGGTCCTGCCTGTCTTTTTTTTGTTTTGTTTTTGAACATTTTATTGTGTTTTAGGTGAAAGTTTGCATGTAACTTAATTTCCCATTCAACAATTTATAACCAAATTGTTGTTTGACCTTTGTTGTTATCTCCACAATGTGTTAGCGCTCTCTGCATTTCCACCCCACCTTCCTTGTTTCCATTCCTCCAGTTTCCCTGTTCCCCCTTGCCTTCTCATCTTTACATTAGAGCAAATGTTGCCTGTTTGGTGTAGCCAATTGTTCTCAGGAGCACATTTCTCATGGGTGTTGTTGTATATGTTGTATGACAATCTATTATTTGGATGAAAAGTGACCTCCAAGAGTGGCTTCAGTTCCAGGTTAAAAGAGTTTCTTAGGGTGATTGTCTCAGGAGTTCCTCCAGTCTCTGTCAGTCAAGTCTGGTCTTTTTTATGAATTGAGTTTTGTTCTATGTTTTTCTCCCATTCTATCCAGGACCTTTTATTGACTCCCTGGTAAGAGTGGTCAGTAATGGTCACAGGGCACCATCTAGATGTTCTGATCTCAGGCAAAAGGAGGTTGTGGTTCGTCTAGGCCATTAGTCTTGTGCTTTCTTGAGTCTTTAGTTTCCTTCACTCTCCTTTGCCCTAGATGGAAAGAGACCAATAGTAAGTAGTATCTTAGATGGCCACTAATAAACTTTTGAGACCCCACCAGCATTTATTGTTTTCTGTTTTTTTAATCATTGACATTTTTGCAGGAGTGAGATGGTATCTCGCTGTAGTTTTGATTTGCATCTGTCTAATGCCTAATGATCATGAGCAGCCCTTCATGTATTTATTAACTGCCTGAATTTCTTCTTTGGTAAAGTGTCTGTTCATGTCCTTTGCCCATTTTTGGATTGGATTGTTTGTGTTTTTATTGTTGAGGTACATGTGTTAGTTTTTAAAACTATTTTAAGTTGAGATAAAATTTACGTTTAGTGAAATTCACTCATCATAAATGTATAATTTGATAAGTTTTGACAAATGTACACACCCATGCAACCCAATCGGGAAATAAAGTCCAATCAAGGTTGTTGTTGTTAGGTGCCGTCGAGTCATCTCCAACTCATAGTGACCCTATGTACAGCAGAATGAAACACTACCCAGTCTTGTGCCAGTCTCATGATCCTTCCTATACCTGAGCCCATTGTTGCAGCCACTGTATCAACCTATCTCATTGAGGGCCTTCCCCTTCTTTGTTGACCCTCCACTTTACCAAGCATGATATCCTTCTCCAGGGAATGGTTCCTTCTGACAGCATGACCAAAATAGGTGAGATGATGTCTGGCCATTATCACTTCTAAGGAGCATTCTCACTGCGCTTCTTCCAGGACAGATTTGTTAGTCCTTTTAGCAGACTATGGTACTCTCAGCATTCTTCTCCAACACCACCACTCAAAAGTATCAACTCTTCTTTGGTCTTCCTTATCCATTGTCTAGCTCTCACATGCATAAGAGGTCATTGAAAATACCATGGCTTGGGTTAGGCACACCTTAGTCCTCAAGGACACATCTTTGCTCTTCATCACTTGAAAGAAGTCTTTTGCATCGGATTTGCCCAATGCAATATGTTGTCTGATGTCTTGACTGCTGCTTCCATTGGTGTTGATTGTGTTGCTGTTGTTGTTGTGTGCCATCGAGTCGGACCCGACTTATAGCGACCCCTCCTTGGGTTTCCGAGGCAGTATCACTACGGAAGTAGATTGCCCCATCTTCCTTCCAAGGAGTGGCTGGTGGGTTTGAACCTCCAGCCTTCTGGTTAGCAGTCAAGTGCCTTAGCCACTATGCTACCAGAGCTCCCAATATGTTGTCTGATGTCTTAACTGCTGCTTCCATTGGTGTTGATTGTAGATCCAAGTAATATGAATCCTTGACAACTTCAATCTTTTCTCCATTTATCGTGAAGCTGTGTATTGGACCAGTTGGGAGGATTTTTGTTTTCTTTATATTGAGGTGTAATCCATACTGCAGACTGTAGTCTTTAATCTTCATCGGTAAGTGCTTTAAGTCATCCTCACTTTCAACAAGGAAAATTGTGTCATCTGTGTATCGTAGGTTGTTAATGAGTCTTCCTCCAATCCTGATGTGATGTTCTTCTTCATATAATCAAGCTTCTCGGATTATTTGCTCAGCATACAAATTGAGTAAGTATGGTGAAATGATACAACCTTGACACATTTCCTTCTTGATTTTGAAGCACGTAGTATCCCCTTGTTCTGTTTGAATGACAGCTTCCTGATCTATGTACAGGTTCCTCATGAGTACAATCAAATGTTCTGGAATTCCCATTCTTCTCAATGTTATCCTTAATTTGTTATGATCCACACAATAGAATGTTTTTGCATAGTCAATACAACACAAGTAAACATCTTTCTGGTATTCTCTGCTTTGAGGCAAGATCCATCTGACATCAGCAATGATATTCCTCATTCCACATCCTCTTCTGAAGCCACCTGGCATTTCTGGAAGCTCACTGTCAATATACTGCTGCAACCATTTTTGGATTATCTTTAGTAAGATTTTACTTGCGTGCAATATTAATGATATTGTTTGATAATTTCCACATTCTTTGGGATCACCTTTCTTTGGAATGGGTATAAATATGGATCTTTTCCAGTCAGTTGGCCAGGTAGCTGTCTTCCAAATCTCTTGGCATAGCTGAGTGAGTGCCTCTAGCAGGGCATCCATTTGTTGAAACATCTCAGTGGGTATTCTGTCAATTCCTGGAGCTTTGTTCTTTGCCAATTACTTCAGTGCAGCTTTGACTTCTTTCTTCAATACCATTGGTTCTTGATCATATGCCACCTCCTGAAATGCATGAACATCGACCAATTCTTTTTGGTACAGTGGCTCTGTGTATTCCTTCCATCTTCTTTTGATGTTTCCTGCATCATTCAATATTTTGCCCATAGAATCTTTCAATATTGCAACTCAGGGTTTAAATTTTTTCCTCAGTTCATTCAGCTTGAGAAATGCCGAGTGTGTTCTTCCCTTTTGGTTTTCCAACTCCAGATCTTTGCACATTTTATTATAATAATTGACTTTGTCTTTTCGAGCTGCTCTTTGAAATCTTCTGTTCAGCTCTTTTATCTTGTCATTTCTTCCATTTGCTTTAGCTACTCTCCACTCAAGGGCAAGTTTCAGAGTCTCTTCTGACATCCACTTTGTCTTTTCTTCCTTTCTTGTTTTTTAAATGGCCTTTTGCATGGATGATGTTCTTGATGTCATCCAGTTCCTCTGGTTTTTGGTCATAGGTGTTCAATGCATCATTATATTCTTTAAATGGTCTCTAAATTCAGGAGGGATATTATCAAGGTTATATTTTGGCTCTTGTGGACTTGTTTTAATTTTCTTCAACTTCAACTTGAATGTGCATATGAGCAGTTGATGGTCTGTTCCACAATCAGCTCCTGGCCTTGTTTTGGCCAAGGATACTGAACTTCTCCACTGCCACTTCCCACAGATGTAGTCAGTCTGATTCCTGTGCATTCCATCTGGTGAAGTCCATGTGTATAGCCATAGCTAATGTTGAAAAAAGGTATTTGCAATGAATAAGTCATTGCTCTTGCAAAATTCTATCATGATTTTCAATCAAGGTATAACCCCTATAATGACATAGTCCTAATTGAGATATAAAACACTTCCATCACTCCAGAAAGCTTCTTCCTATCCTCTTGTAGTCAATCCCCATATTCCATAAGTAAGAAGCCACTATTCTGATTTCTGTCACCATAGATTAGCATGTATGACTTTTTAATTAAAGAACAAGTACAGCTTTTAAAAGTACCTCCTATGTAAACTGAGATGAGACAAAACAATAAAGTTGAAATAGTTCCCTGGCTTTAAAGGAAATAATATATATGGGAGCTTTGGAGAGGGCTTTTAAGAGCTAAATTGTGTAGTTCAAGAGAACTCAGAGTGTGACAATCACATAAGATTCTGTATGATTTATTATTTCATTCCAGTAGAAAAAGTTCACTAGACTATAAGCTATAAGAGGTCAGGGACTATGTTTTCCTTGTTCACTTTATCCTCAGTGCTTCCCAGGTTGCCTACCAGAGAGTTATAACTCAATAAATATTTGTGAAATGATTAAGTGGATACTATTTTTTCAGTAACTCAGTCAACAAATATTCACTCCTCCAACAAATACTTATTGAGCTCTTACTATATGCTGGGGATTTTACAAAACCCTAGGGATATAATGGTAAAATAACAGACATGGTCCCTAACCTCGTGGGGTTACAATTGTGTCTTGTGTGGAAGACTGATATTTAAAAGTAGTTTAGAGGCAGATTGAATGGCTCTGGTGAGGGATTAGAGTGGAAGGACTTGGTGAGCCTGGGGAACAAAGATAAGCATGGGTGAGGAAGCAGGAAATGGGTCTGGAGTGTTCGGTAGGAATTAGATTATACCAATAGGACTTGCTAGTCGTCATATGGAGCATGGGTGGGAGGGTAGAGGGGGTAGGGAGGTGGGATTTTGGGAGTAGACTTGGATAGTTTTGTGTTTTTAAAATATCGTTTTGGCTCTTGGGCAGAGAATGGCTTGTATGAGGTCAAGGATAGATATAGACTAGTCAGGAGGCTATTGTATTAGGGGAGAGTTGAAGGGCCTTGGAGAGGTGAAAAGAAGTAGAAGAAAGTCATATTCATAGGTAGAACTCAACCTTGAAGAATGACTAAGTATGATGAATAAATGAGTGGAGGCATCAGGTGACTCTAGGTTCTGGCATGAGCAATGTAGTTGATGATAGAGACACATTTCTCTCTCTCAGATCACTGTGCAAAAGAGACCAAATAGATGGACCCTACTTTGGGGAGGGTCAAGAGTCTACTAGTCAGAGTAGACATCATGGATCTGTAATGTGTTCAATGCATATCTGTGTGGTAAAGGCAGTGATTTGGAATGGCTTGTATAATATCATGATTAATGGTAAAAAAATTGAAATTGTCAAGGGTTTCATTCTACTTGTGTCATTAGTCAATGCCCATGGAAGCAGCAATCAAAATATCAAAGGACAGAAAAATCAATCCCCAGCATACAGTATGTGTTGTCAGTAAGTATTTGCTGGAGGGGTGATTGCGCTGGGCAAATCTGCTGCAAAAGACCTCTTTAAAGTGTTTAAAAGCAAAGATGTCATCTTGATGACTAAGGTACACCTGCCCCAAGCCATGGTATTTTTAGTCACCTCATATGCATGTGAAAACAGGGCAATGAAAAAGGAAGACGAAGAATTGATACATTTGAATTGCGATGTTGGCAAAGAATATTATATATGCCATGGACGGCCAGAGGACCAAACAAATCAGTCTTGGAAGAAGTATAGCCAGAATGCTTCTTAGAAGTGAGGATGCTGGGACTTCATCTTGCTTACTTTGGACACATCATCAGGAAAGACTAATCACTAGAAAAAGACAACTTGTTTGAAAAAGTGTCAGTGCAAAGAAAGGAAATCCTCAATGAGATGGACTGATACAGTAGCTGCAACAAGGAATTCAAGCATACAAATAGTCAGGAAGATGGCTCATTTTAAGCTTAGCAACATGACAAAATTTACCAATCCTACATTAGGTTTCCATGTACCTTATTTGCACATTCCCACCCCCACAAGGGCGCCATGTACCTTATTTACATTACTAACAAGCTATTCAATGTCCTTGGTGAACCACAAGCACCTTACATTTGCATGGTTCCATCTAGTAATCTGGTGGGAGTCACAAAGACCATGGCTAGAGAAAGCCATACTAAGTCACTGCGCCACAGAGACATACTTGGAACAACTAATTACAGAATTAATTGCTCAACTATAATTATGGTAAGTTCTATAAAGAAACAATTACAAGTTGCAATGAAAATTTATAGCAGGGGATCTGATCATGTGGGAGGTCAGAAGAGACTTCTGAAGAAATTAATTGAAAACACAGATAAGAAGACTAGAAGCAGTTTGTAGGAAGGAAAGAGAAGCATCCCACAGTTGTTTGGAGTCTGATGATTCTTCATTTCCCAATGGAAGTGGTATTGCCTCAGGTAGAGCTGATTTTGGGGACTTGCTGGTGTTTGGAGCTAGCTGGATCCAGTAGGGATCTTCCCACTTGGTTATACCTAAAAGGAAGAACTTCACCCAGGCCCTTCCCACTCCCCCTACTGCACAGTGACCAACAGATTAAAACTGGGGAGAAGTTACAGAAGTATAAAATATCATTTGATTTTTCTTAAAGAAATTTAGGCTACTCAGGAAACTCATTTTTTTTATGGTCTGATTTGCAACAACTAAGGAGCCTTGGTAGCCCAGTAGTTAAGTGCTCTACTGCTAACTGAAAGGTCATTGGTTCGAACCTACCAACTACTCCACAGGAGAAAAATACGACAGTCTGGGTCTGTGAAGATTACCCTATGGGACAGTTCTACTCTATGAATCGGAATTGACTTGATGGCAAGGAGTTTGGTTTTCATATTTTTTTTGACAATAGTTTTACACTTACATGATAACCACACTCAGTCCTCCTAACTTATTCTTACAATGCAAATACCAAAACCAAAACCAAACTCATTGCCGACGAGTTGGATCTGACTCACAGCGACCCCTCTTTGGGTTTCTGAGGTGGTATTACTACAGAAGTAGATTGTCCAATCTTCCTTCTTAGGAGTGGTTGGTGGGTTTGAACTGCCACCCTTCTGTTTAGTAGTCAAATGCCTTAGGCATTATGCTACTAGAGCTCCCTATAATGCAAATATAACTCCCATCTTCCACACAGGCTAACTGAAGGTGACAGGAGTTAAGTAACCTACCCAAGGTTGCACCTGGGCCAAACTTTGTCCATCTGACTCAAAAGCCTGTGATCTTTCAGCTACATCAACAACTGTTAGGTGTATTACTAGATAACTGCTGTCCATGTTAGGAACACTTAGAACATTAAAGAAGAGTGAAGAATATCAAAGACTCAAGGAAACAATTAGTTCAAAGGACCAATGGACCATGTGGACCCCAGTCTCCATGACCCTGAGACAAGAAGAATTAGATGGTGCCCAGCAACCACTACTGACCACCCTGAAAGGGATCACAATAGGAGGTCTCAGATAAAGTGAGAGAACAGTGTTGAACAAAACTCAAAATCATAAAACATATCAGGCTTACTGGTCTGATGGAGACTGGTGGAACCCTTGAGACTATAGCCTTTAGATACCCTTCAAGCCTAAAACTGAAATCACCTCTGTAGCTCAACTTTCAGCCAAACGTCAGGCCTATAAGGTAAACAATAACACCAGGGAGGTATACACTCATTAGAACAATCAATTATATGAGATCAAAAGGGGCAGTATTAACCCTGGGGTAACGCTCAGAAGGCAGGAAGGAGTAGGCAAGAAGGATGAAGGGAAATGGTAACTACAAGGAGAAAGTGGAAAGACAGCTGTTACACTGTGGGGATTGCAATCAATGTCATGAGGCAAAATGTGTGTGAACTGTTGAATGGAAAACCAATTTGCTCTGTAAACTTTCACCCAAATCGCAATAAAAAATAAATAAATAAAATAAAATAAAAACCTTAAAAATTTTCAAACAAAATAAAAGATTTATAAAAATAAATAAATAAAAAGTGACAGCTTGCCCTGGAATCACAGAGTAGACTCAAACGTAATCGGCAGCATTCCCATTTTTAAAAATTGTTGTTTAGTGAAGATGATTATGAGTTGTGTGCAGGTTCAAACTTTGGCTACTTAAGTTTACATATGTCAGTAATCTAGTTCCCTAAGTTGTGTCAGCAAAGGGGTGAAAGGGAAGTTAGAGTGATTAGGAGAGTTTCCACAAATGAGCCACACCTTGAAAAAACAAACAGAAAACTACACCATCTGACAGTTAAAGAGAAATAATTTAGTTGTGTGAACCACTGTCAACTTCCCAGGATCCAGGTGAATTCTTGATTAATTTACTATAGCCCTGGTTCTATACCTTTCTTAATCCCCTTGGCTGGTATAGTACAGTGATAAAGAGCCCTAGAGCACATCCTACACTGAAACTACATTAGATATTTTATGAAGATCAAACTACTTCACCTTTTAACATCTATAAACTAACTCATTGCCATGGAGTTGAATCCGAGTCATAGTGACCCCACTGGGTTTCCAAGGCTGTAAATCTTTATGGAAGTAGATTGCCTCATCGTCTTCCTGTGCAGCAGCTGGTGGGTTTGAACTACTGACCTTCTGGTTAGAAGCCAAATGCCTTACCCAATAGGCCACCAGAGCTCCTTTTTTAACATCTATAGGCTAAGCACATTGCTAACTTTTTTTTTTTTTTAACTGAGAAAATTCATTTGGGCTCCTTGTCTCCTAAATTAAGTGTTTCATAAATGGAGACCAGATCATTTGTTTGCATTTCACTCAAAACATCAGAATATCCATGAAGCAAATACCCATATCATTTGATTTTTTTTAATCCATATCATTTGATAGAAAGCCTAGATAAATTGCACCTTTAGAAATTTCCTTGCTCTTCACTGTCCTTTCAACCTTTCTTCCTTGTTTTATTCATAAAGTTATTCATTCATTGACTGAACATTCATCCATTCTCTACAATGTGCCATACACTGTGGTTAGCCACAGGAATACAAAGACATAACATAAAGACATTCTGCTACCTTTAAAGTGTTTACTATCTTCTTGTAAGTAAACCGATATTGCTGTCTTTGAGTTGAACTGCAATATCCAAAGCACTAATGTGTTATTTGATTTTCTTCTTCTTACATTGATGATCACATTCAAATAGCACCAGAAAACCAAAGAGAACTCAGGAAGCTTCCTGGGAACAGTCTGGTAATTGAGAAATCATACCAGAAGAGTTTAAGGATCATTTCTTTTTCTATTTCATGGGAAAAACTCAAGTGACCCAAAAAGGCATGGTTTCTTGGAAGGAGATCAAGAAACAAATAAATAGACTCTTCATGCGCCTCTGTGCTTGTGGGAGTTACAGATGGGTAAGTCTGCACAAGGACTGTATTTCTTGTAGTTTGTACATCAAACCTCTGCATGACGGGGATGTCCTTGACATAAATGACAGAAATTATGTTAAATAATTACATCAAGCACTGCTTTAAACTGATGTGACAACCCTAAGCATAATGCCAAATTTTCTCTTGAACTTCACACCCCTTGTTAAGCTATTAGTATGTTCACCTTTCCTCATGGGCTTCCTTTGTACCTTGAGTGTTAACTCCTGCAAGCTGTTGTTGTTGTTGTTGTTACGTGCCATCCAGTAGGACCTGACTCATACCTCCTACTCATTTCCCAGATTTCACTTTCCTGGATATCTCCACTGAAAAAGTCAGGTTCAAGCCTTTGGCCTCTTTGGCCTATGCAATTGCCATGTCTGCTATGCTGTCCTCCTGTTTTCTAATCTTAACAGAATGGCCAAGTATCTTTTCACACACCACTCCAATCCAGCTACATCACTGCTGAGAACCCTGCTATGGCTTCCAGTTACCTATGGGACAAAGTCCAGGCTACTTAACATGGCATATCATCTGGCCTCTGCTGACTTCACCAGTGTCATTTCCTGCCTCATAAAGTAATTCTTCCATGGTGTTTATTGTCCCAGCAATGCTGAAGCATTTTTGATGCCCAGTAGCACTGGCTCCATGGGTGTGCAACCTGTGCCTTTGACTTCCTGCTCTGCTGTAACTGTTTTGAAATATTTGATAATTTATGAACAAGGGCCCTCATGTTTTTCTTTTGCACTGTTGTTGTTAATTGCCATTGAGTTGATTCCAAGTGTATAAATAAGAATTTTTATTCTTATTTAAAAAGTTAAAACTCTATAATATTGGCATATATAATCTATATATTCTATATATATAGATTATGTTGTTGTTGTTGTTATGTGCCGTCGAGTCGGCCCCGACTCATAGCGACCCCTCCTTGGGTTTCCGAGGCAGTATCACTACGGAAGTAGGATTGCCCAACCTTATAGAGATCATGTATGCACAGTGGAACTGCTCCATATGGTTTTCAAGGCTGTGATCTTTTGGAAACAAATCACCAGGCCTATCTTCTGAGATGCCTCTGGGTGGGTCTTAACTGCTAACCTTTCTACTAGTAATGGAGTGCTTAATCATTTGTGCCACTCAGGGACTCCTTATTTTGCTGGACCTCACAAATTATGTAGCTGGTCCTGATGCCCAAAGATCATGTTGCTTCACTCCTCTGTGCTTTGCATGTACTCTTCTCTCTGCCCAGCAGACCTTTCCCTTCATCTCCATTCTTTGTCTTGCAATCCTAATTTGAACATCACTTCTTCAATGAAACCTCACTTGAATACTTGTCTCCACCATATTGATCACCATATTGATCACTCCCTTTGGGCTACCCCTTTTGTTGCACATACATCTATTATAATCCTTCTATTCCCAAAACAAACAAAAAATGGTTGCCATTGAGTTGATTTCCAACTCATGGCAACCTCGTATGTTTCAGAGTAGAGATATGCTCCATAGGTTTTCAATGGCTGTGATCTTTTGGAAGTAGATGAGCAAGCCTTTCTTCCTGGGCACCTCTGTGTGGCCTCTAACTGCCAGCCTTTCAGTTAGTAGCTGAGCACTCAACCATAGATGGTAATTAATCACTTGCCTGTATTTCTCCCTCTACCAGACTTTGAAGTCTTTGAGAACAACAGGGTTTATGCAGGAGAGGTAGTGGAGCATAATGGTTAGGAACTCTGGGACCAGTATACCTAACTGGTTGTAACCCTGCAGAAGTCACTTGGTCTTTTTGTGTCTCAATTTCCTCAATTAAAAAAAAAGGGGAGGGAATCATCATAAAATCTACCACAAAGAATTGTTTTTTTTTGTGATATTTAAATGAGATAATTCATTTAAAGTTCTTAGAACAGTGCTTGGCACATAGTAAGTGCTCAATAAATATGTCCTGTTCTTATATATTATTCTCTCTTGTATCCCTGGGCCCTAGTACAGTGACTAGAACATTTATTCTTGAATGTTTATTAAATACCTACTATGAACCAGGCTCCATGCTGACTGCTGGAGGTATAAAGTAAAATAAGACAAAGCCTCTGCTCTCAAAGAATTTAATTTTAGTGGGAGATAAAGACAATCATGGTGCACTCGATAAAATGCTATGTGAAAGGTACCATGAAAGCCCAGTAGGAAGGTATCCAAATCAGACTGAGGAGTCAAAGTAAGGCTTCCTAGGGAGGTAAAAGCTTGCACTGAATGAGTCGCTAAACAAAGAAGAGGAGGAAGATTATTCTAGGGAGAAGGAACAATATATGCAAGTGTGAAAAATGTTCCGTAGGGAATGACATATTTTTCTATATGGTTGGGGCAAATGGTGTGTGGTGATGTTCTGGGAAACTAAAGGGACAGGCAGAATCGGCATGTATATTTGAACTCTCATTTATGGGTGGTGGCTGCCTGAAACATTGTGTTGAGAAGGATGTCCATCTCCAGTCTCAACAGGAAAGAACGACGGGACACATTAGTGCCATTTGTCACGGGAGCAGAAGAGGGAAGTGAGAGTCTGCATGTTACATATCTGCCAATGTTGATAGATTATGTAGGGCCTCATATGCTGTGTTAAGGAGCCTGGATTTTATTCTGAAAGCTATTGGGAATAATTGAAAGATTTTAAGCCTGGCAGTGGCATGATCAGATTACATAGTAGGTGCTCCATAAATGCTTGTGGAATTGAACTGACTAGAAGGCTCACTTCACCTATTCATGAGTTAGTGTATCAAATAGCACCCAAATGATCTGCAACCTGCAAATAAAACATGTATAATTGAGCCTATCATGCTCAGAGGCACTGTGCTAAGTGCTGAAAGAATTAGAGCAGTATCCAAAGGTGCTTAACATGCTCCCATGGTGTGGCTTACACAGTAAAACAGTCTGGCTCACACTGCAGTTCCACATGGAGGATTAAAGTGGTGTTAATAATTTATGCAGCTATATTGTTTCATGCTATGAGCTGGAAGCTTCCCAAAAGAAAGATTTTCAGGGACCTTTTGAACCTTTCACCATCCTGATAGTTACAAATCAAACAGTAAGAAAATTATTGGAAGAAATAAATTATAATGTGGTTAGACATAAATATATCAGTATATGTTTTTATACATAATCTTAATAAGTCATTTGTAACTAGGTAGAAAGGGCTCTGAAATTTGGGCTATCATAAAAAAAAATTAATACCCAGAATTTTTATTCTTATTTAAAAAGTTAAAACTCTATAATATTGGCATTTGTTATAGAGATCATTATCTTTTAACTGTTACTGGTTAAAGAGTCTTACAAAAAAAATGTGATTATTTCCTCAGCAAATTTAGTATAATAATCAAAGGCATGTTTTTCACTTTATTTTTTGTGGATTTTTCCTTGATCCCAGAGGGGTTTAAGGTAACACACAACAATGCAGACAATGTAGCCAGGAAATTTAATGTAAAAATAACAAGGCCAGGCTAAGGGAATTTGAGCATTAGAAAACGTAGTGGGGGTCCATGTTTGAAATGAATGCACAAAATTTTGTAAGATATATGTGCCTTAAGACACCCAGGGCAAGTTCTTATACTGTATGAAAAAGAAAAAGTAATTAGGTGAAATTTCTGATTTAATGATGATAAGTGCAGAGACTGAAAGCAGACTTTTCAAATATTGTTTAGAAATGGTTAGAACAATCAATGAAGACATTGAGTTTAAGATAAAAATGTGTACAACTTTGAGTAACTATTTCCCTCCTTTTTATGTATCTGTTTTGTCTTTGTAGCTTTCTGACATTTTCCTCCTTTGACTTCCTATAATTCTAAAAGCTGACAATAGTCATAGATCAGCATGAAAGAGTTTTGTCTTTGTGTGAAGATTCTTGTTTGCAGTCACATTTGCAGGGTGGGGGTGAGAGGAAAGGATTTGAACTGAAAACAACTTGAATAGACAATGTTATGTCTGTGTTACTAATACCTAGCACAGTTCATAACACATAAAAACTCACTGCCATTGAGTCGATTTTGACCCATCACAACCCCTACTGGTTTCCTAAGACTATAAATCTTTATGGAAGTAGATTGCCCCATCTTCCTTCCACAGAGCAGCTGGTGAGTTTGAACTGTTGACCTTCTGGTTAGCAGCCAAATGCCTTATGTAGTTGCTGCTTAATACTTATGAGTAGAAAGTAGAATTCAGTCTTCAAGTTGCTTTGTGCCATTCAATCAATTCCGACTCATAGCAACCCTATATGATAGAGCTGATGTTGTTGATGTTATATGCCATTGAGTTGGACCTGACTCATAGTGACCCCTCTTTAGGTTTCCGAGGCAGTATCATTATGGAAGTAGATTGCCCAACAAAGAACGGCCTTATAGGATTTCCTAGGCTGTAATCTGTAAGGGAGCGGATTGCCAAGTCTTTTCTCCTGGTACAGAGTAACTGATAGTTTCAAACCACCGACCTTTTGGTTAGCAGCTGAGCACTTAACCACTGAGCTAATTAGTTCTTATAAAATTGCGTAACCACCAAATATTTATTTTAATGTAATGCCCTTATTATAGCTTCCAAAACTCAATTTCTAATTTTTATGTTACCTGGGCATTTTATTCTAACAACATCTAGGCTACAATGCAGCCCTAAGAAGAAAGTACGTTAGGAAGACAAGAAATGGAAGCCAGAGAAAAATCAAAGAGAGGGCACGCAGCAATTCTTCTGCCTTTGCTGCTCCATTATTCATTGTTTCCGTAATTCATACTTTTGTGAAAACAGGAAGACTTCTTCTCCAGGGCCTCAATGAAGACTCTCCCACTCCTACCCACTGCCCCTCTTGTTCTCAGAAGGGATTTTTTAGTTTTTTTCCACCAAGACTCTAGAACATTCAACATGTTTGGGAAGGAAAAAGGATACAACTTTTTTCCTTTCTTTCCTTTGTTACTGTTTACTTTGTTCTGGGTGTGCTACTTGGCAATTTAGCAGAGATTTTATGATCTCATCCTCACAACAATCTCAAGAAGCCCCCCAAAAAACCCACTGCCATCAAGTTGATCCCAATTCATAGCGACCCAATAGGATAGAGCACAGCTGCCCCATTGGGTTTCCAAAGCTATGAATCTTTATGGAAGCAGACTGGCTCATCTTTCTCCAGAGAAGCAGCTGGTGGGTTCGAACTGCTGACCTTTCGGTTAGTAGCCAAATGCCTTAACCACTGCACCACCAGAACTCCCTACAATCTCAAGAAAAAAACAGGGGCAGGTATATTTCCACTTTATAAATGAGGAACAGCTGTTCACAAAGGTACCTGGCTTCTAAAATCATAATAGGATGGAAGCAGGATTCAAACACAGGTCTGCCCAGCTTCTTTCCCCCTCGTTGTGCAAAAGAGTAATTCTCTCACTCTCATACCTTTTGTTTTTTTAATTGTTGACCAAGAACCTCTATGTTCCATGATCACAAGGACTCAGTTCAGTATTCCTCCTCTGGAATGGGCATTAATGTTGTTATTTATATTTCCAGTGTATCTGGCACTAACTGTTGTAACAGGTCAGGTGCAGTTGCCCAGGTACTTTACAATGATCAATTGTTTGAGTAGGAAAATGAGGACATGGCAAGCATACTTTCTGTACTGTCACAAATCATGATAGCTTTCCAGTTCTGTAAGATGACCATTAGAGTGTGTGACGTTTCTAAAATTACAAATATGTTGATGACTGTTCAAGTTGTTGCAGTTATTTGATGATGATGAAAAAAATGGAGATGGTAATATTTACACTCATTTTCTCATTAACATGTACCAGGCATTGTTTTAACTTCTATCAGAGCCTACTCAGCAGCACCTAACAACAACAAAACAACTATCTCATTTAGCTCTTATAATAACATGCAAACTAGGTGTTGCAATCCTCATTTTATAGATGAGAAAATGAAAGCTCAGAGTTGTGACTTGCTAAGGTTTTGTAGTAATAAATAACAAAGCTTTGAACCCACATTTGATACACATGCCCCTATTTTTACCCAAGATGCCATATAAAACCAAACTCACTGTTGTCGAGTCAGATCCGACTCATCACGACCCCTCCTTGGGTTTCTGAGGTGGTATCTCTATGGACTTAGATTGCCCAATCTTCTTTCTGAGGAGTGGCTGGTGTGTTTGACACCAGCCTTCTGGTTAACAGTCAAATGCTTTAGGCACTACGCCACCAGAGCTTCTAAGATGCCATATAGCCTCTATAATAACAACTGACATTATGTTGCTATCCCTTAGATTTTAGTTTTGCTTTCATGATTGTGCTTGTGTACGTGTGCGTGTGTGTGTATATGTGTGTGTGTATGGTGTATGTGTATGGGGTTGTAATTCTTTCTACCATATAGGAGAGTTCTACCAATAACTCTACAGCTTTAATAGAGTCGTCTTTGCCAAAATATCTTGGTTTGTTGTGTAACTTAATTCTACTATAACTTATAATGCTTATACTTTGTAATAACATAAGAATAAACTATTATTTTAATTTATTCATTTATAATCATATATATTATACTGAAAAATACTTGTCCATATAATCTTTGTAGCATTATTTTACCTTTCAAGTGAAATGGTATCCCTTTTCATGACCCACCAGCTTCTGCCATTTTTCACTCATCTAGGAGCTCTGGTAGCATAGTGCCTAGACTGCTAACTGGAAGGCTGGCAGTTCAAACCCACGAGCCACTCCT
>NW_006921603.1:21021385-21022687 GCF_000298275.1 Orycteropus afer afer | reverse complement strand
CTTGGAAACCCAATGAGGGTTGCTATGAGTCAGAATCAACTCAATGGCAATGAGTTTGGTTTTTTTTTTTTTTTTTTTAATATGTATCAAGTACCCACTATTGTTAGGTACTCTGCTAGACACCTAGGATACCAAGATGTAAGGACACAGTTCCTGTACTCAAGGAATCATTCATAATAACTCATTCTAGTTTATGTGCAAAGCACAGATAAGGTTGATTTCCTCCCCTCTCACTGCCATGGAGTAGAGTCCATTCAACACATAGCAATCCCTCCTTGGGTTTCCAAGGCAGTATCTCTATGGAAGTAGATTGCTCAGTCTTCCTTCCGAGGAGTGGTTGGTGGGTTTGAACAACCAGCCTTCTGGTTAGCAGTCAAATTTTAGGTCAATGAAATAGTCCAAGTTTTATGGATGAAATGTATCCAAGTAACACCCCTCCTCCCCCTCCATAGAAACACTTCTTTGATATGGCTATAATCTATAAAGTACCTATGTTTAGCATGCTAGAAAAAGAGATGTCCAGTAATCCATGGAAGACTTCTGGTTAGTTTCTGCTCAAGAAGTTCTCCAAAGTCCTGTGATCCTAGATGTGGAAGTGATCTCAGAAACTACAGAGAAATCACTCTTCTAACTATTGGAAGGTTTAGTTATTTAAATTATTATCCAAAGCCTTGAAAACCTGACCCTCTAATCAAACCTTAGTTTGTTTGGTTACTACCTGTATCATGTTGCCATGTTATACAACTCCTTCTGAATTTCAATATTCTGATTTGTAAAGAGAGATAACACCTTTGATTTGCTTATTAATTTAGTCATCCAGGAAACATTTTGAAAATGCCTACTATATGATAGCTATTGAACTAGGCACTAGATATGCAATGTTTAACAAAATAGACACTGTCCCTACCCTCATGCTCCTTACAGCCTAGTGGAGGAGAGAGATATTAAGTGAACTGGGCATGATGATACAAATAAAAGGGGGAAACCTGCTTTTGAGTGTGTGGTCAGAGAAGGCTTCTGCAAAAAAGTGACAGTAAGATTGACACCTAAATAGCTTTATAAACAGTAAGTGGGAACAATGTTTCAGGTAAGGAAATACTTTTCATGCAAAGACTCCAAACTGGTAAAGAGTGAGTTGAGGAAATGAAAGTAGCCCAGTGGAATTAAAAATGAAAAGAAAGACATTATCCTATAAAATTGATGTTGTCTACCCACCAGCCACTCCTCGGAAGGAAGGTTGGGCAATCCTACTTCCGTAGTGATACTGTCTCGGAAACCCAAGGAGGGGTCGCTATGAGTCGG
>NW_006921603.1:20956563-21021073 GCF_000298275.1 Orycteropus afer afer | reverse complement strand
GACTCATAGCGACCCGTCCTTGGGTTTTTGAGGCAGTATCACTACGGAAGTAGATTGCCCAATCTTCCTTCCGAGGAGTGACTGGTGGGTTTGAACCGCCAGCCTTCTGGTTAGTAGTCAAATGCCTTATGCACTATACCACCAAAGCTCTTAACAGCAACCCTAAAACCTAGTAATTCCTAGTAATTCTTTAGAGTGTATACCCTAAAGAAATCCTTGCTTGTGTCTACTAGGAAACGTGTAGAAGAATATTCCTAGTAACATTATTTATAATAGCACAAAATGAAAAAAGTCCAAATGAACATCAACAATATAAAAGATAAGTAAGTCTTGGTATATTCACACACTGGAATGTTATATAGCATTGAAAATGAATGAATTGTAGTTACCTGCAACAACAAAGATGAAACTTAAAAGCATTACTCTGAGTGAAGAAAATAAATCTTAAGAAAAAAAAAAAGTATAGTATTATTTACTGTACATTTTAAACAATCTTCAAATACCCCAAATTTAAAAATATTCCATAGACACATATTGTAAATATATTTTTTAAAAATCAAGGGAATCAAAACATCTGCTTGTAGGAACAGAGACTAAATTTACGCTTTTTTCCTTAGAAACTAGAAAACTGGAAAAAATATTTGAAACAATGGTTTTTAGACATTGGATAATAGGCAGAGAAGGACTGTAATGTCTGAGAGAAGAAAAACAAACAAGATGAGCTCTACAATAGCACCAGCTTACTGCCTGAAAGGAGTTTCAGGCTTCACTACAGAAAAAGGGAACCCAGACAGTGGCCAGAGAAGGATATGAGGTCAAGACTCTTGTTTGTTTGCTTTTTAATATAGAAGATGTTAGAGTATGTTGTATGCCAATGGGACTGACTCACAAGAGAGGGAGAGGATAATGATGGAAGAAAAGGGGAACAATGACAGGCAAAGTCCTTGGAAGGGCAAAAGGCAATGGCTTCCGGAGGCAAGTGGAGGGGCTGGCCTTTGATCATGGGTGGGTACCCTCTTCCATGGTAACAAGAGGGAGTAAGGAGAAAATAAGCAGAGATGTAGGAAGGCTTAGGAACTTAGTGAAGATAGAATAGTTGCCTTTGAAAATTTCTGTTTTATCAATGAAGAATAAGTTAAATGCAACAGCTGACATGAGGAGGGTTGTTGTTGTTATGTGCCGTCAAATCAGACCCGACTCATAGCAACCCCTCCTTGGGCTTCCGAGGCAGTATCACTACGGAAGTAGATTGCCCCATCTTCCTTCCGAGAAGTGGTTGATGGGTTTGAACTGCCAGCCTTCTGGTTAGCAGTTAAGTGCCTTAGGCACTATGCTACCAGAGCTCCTGTGAGGAGGGTAGGAGGTTTGAAATGGTCATCACGGAAGGTGGTGAGGATGCAATCAGTGAATTTTGCTCAGTGCCTGTGGCAGAACATCCATTCATTTTACATATTGCACCCAGTTCATGTTCAGTTGGATTGTTTAGTTCTGTGTTATTTACTCCCATGGCTGTGGTCAGAAGGGGAGAAATGCTCAGTTGGTTGTTGTTGTTGTTGTTGTGTGCCGTCGAGTCGGCCCCGACTCATAGCGACCCCTCCTTGGGTTTCCGAGGCAGTATCACTACGGAAGTAGGATTGCCCAACCTTCCTTCCGAGGAGTGGCTGGTGGGTTTGAACCGCCAGCCTTCTGGTTAGCAGTCAAGTGCTTTAGCCACTATGCTACCAGAGCTCCTGCTCAGTTGGTAGGTACTGAGTAAAAGTCAGCAGAGGGAACAGCTGTCTTCCTGGCAGTCTCTTTGTCCTGGATCTGCCTGGAAAACATTGCTAAAGATCTGTTTGCAACGTTTTGCAATCCACAAAGGGTGAGACAGGCCTTTTCTGAAATTGTTGCTTACTACTTGAATGTTTCTAAGCTAGCCACTGCTGAGCAGGGTGGATTCTTAGGTGGTTTTCATTTTGGGCATTTGTACATCATGTTCTTTGACGGGCATGGCGTGGTGTTTTTGTTAACTCCCCACTCTACATCCCTCTATAATTGTATTAGCTACTTACAATTTAACTTTTGCTTTACCTTCTGTCTGTCTGGCACATTGGAGGTATTCAATAAATGTGGAATAAACTAATCAATCAATCAATCAAAATGTGCCTGCTGAAGATTTATTCATAAAATGTGGCGTTTGGAGGTAGGCTTTAGGAAGAAATGTAGACATAGACACTGCCCCCAGGAGACCTAAAATTTGTTTAGTAAGACATATAGCTGTCAAGGAGGTGACGCAGTGTAAGAATAAAGTACAAGATTTGGAGTTGGATTTGAAATCCATGGAAACTAACTAAATAACCTAGAGCGAGTTGATTTACTTTCTGGGCCTCAGTTTCCTGGTTTATTTTTTTAAATAATAAATTAAAAAACAAACAAATAAAAGGAAGCTTGGCTTGGGTT
The DNA here is from genome assembly GCF_000298275.1 of Orycteropus afer afer. Lineage (NCBI taxonomy): Eukaryota > Metazoa > Chordata > Mammalia > Tubulidentata > Orycteropodidae > Orycteropus > Orycteropus afer. The sequence goes on along the minus strand of NW_006921603.1, from coordinate 21,018,634 downwards.
GTTGTAAGAAATAAGATAATACATGTAAAATGACCAGCATAGTACTTGAGCATAGTAGAGCTCATCAAAACTAACCCTGATATAGGAAAACATTGTTAATTAAGTGCCATATTCATAGTGTAGATAGATGTGTTTTCTCATTTGTAAAGTAGAGACCATAATAGTGCCTACTTCTTAGGTAGTTATGAAGATCATGCTAGTTACAATACTAAATGGATTATTGGTGTGATTTCATTTGGTCTTTATAATAACCCCTTGAGGTGGGAAGGATTCTTATACCTATTTTACAGATGAAGAAACTATTTTAGTTTAAAAATAGATACCAAGGTCACACAGTTTTCTGGGGCCCCATCCACAACAGAGCGAAATGCCACCTGCCCTTGAGCCATCCCCATGACTGATTGTTGATCAGATTATTGTGAGCCACAGAGTCTTCCCTGGCTGATTTTTGGCAGGAGATCATTAGACCTTTCTTCCTAGTCTGGAAGCTCGGCTGCAACCTGTTCAGCATCAGAGCAACACTGACAGATAGGTGGTGGCTGCTCCTGAGGTGCATTGGCTGGGAATTGAACCCAGGTCTCCTGTATGGAAGACGAGAATTTACCCACTGAACCACCAGTGTCTTCTGTGGTCACAGCTAGTAAATGATAATACAAACCAGGCAGTCTAATTCCAGATCCAGTTCTTTTAACTAGCTGGCAGTAATAGTAGGGATACCAGTAGTCCTAGTAGTATTTCTACTACTTGTAGTAGAAGTAAAAATAAAGAGAGATCACTTTGGTGGGGAAGGGCAAAAGTGTCTTCTTGGCAGTGGAATCTGATCTTGGTTTTTAAGAATGGCAAGCATTCTATAGGCAGAGAGGGAATGAAAACTTCCCAAAGCAGAGGTCAGTTGTGAGTCAAAGCTCAGAGACTAGGCAGGCCTTTTTGACCACTGCTGGGGGCTTGTCTTATAGGGAAATAGTATAAGATGAAGAAAGAAAAATGGCTAAGAGCCTTATATGGAAAGAACTAAATATTGATATAAGACATTTTCCTTACAATAAATGAGGGGTCTTTGATCTAGAATTCAAACCTGGCATTGGGGATAAAGGTTAAAGTAGAAACAAAGATTTGGGATTTGTATGCACAGAAGTGGTAATAATATCATATGTTATTCTTACAAGGATCCCTGAGTGGTGCAAGTGGTTGGGCTCTCTGCTACTAGCCAAAAGGTTGGCAGTTCGAACCCACCCAGAGACACCTAGGAAGACAGCCCCGGTAATCTGCTTCTGAAAGGTCACAGCCTTGAAAACCCTATAACCAAACAAACCAAACACACTGCCGTAGAGTCGGACCCGAGTCATAGTGACCCCTCAGATTGCCCAACCTTCCTTCCGAGGAGTGGCTGGTGGGTTTTAACCACCAGCCTTCTGGTTAGCAGTCAAACGTCTTAGGCACTACACCACCAGAGCTCCCTGAAAACCCTATGGGGAAGATTTACTTCAGGATCAACTGGAAGGCAACTAACAACAACATTTTCTTACAGAACTTGAGACTCTGCCTACTACTTTTACATCTAAGGTTTTGCTGATCCTCACAATAACCTTGTCACTGTAGGTATCCCCCACTAAGTGAGTTATCAATGTGTGGAATGCCCTTTCAGAGTTGGTAGCTAATTAAGGTCAATTCCTTTTTTTTTTTATAGGCAAGATAATGAGAGTTAAAGATCTTAAGTAACAAAGTTCACAGAACTAGTAAGTGTTAGAGCTGGGACTTGAACACAGTGCATTTGCCCCCATGCAGCTTTTTTCATTTTCCACACTTTACATTGTCAGTCCAAGGGTAATCCCTCCAACAAACAATTGAGCATCTACTTTATGTATCATGAAGTATCAGGCTATAGGGATACAAAGATAAATATATGTAATGCTCACAATCCATCAGGGGAAATAGACATTTAAATTAAAACAAACAAACAGAATGTGGGAAGGATTAAGCTGGCAGTGGAATCCCTTGGTGGCACAAATGGAGATGTGCTTGGCTGCTAACCAGAATGTTGATGGTTCAAGTTCACCTAGGGGTGCCTCGGAGGAAGGCCTGGTGAGGTACTTCTGAAAGATCCCGGTCATTGAAAACCTTATGAAGCACAATTATCCCCTCAGATCACCTTTTAGAGAATAACAGATTGGCATGCAAAATAAAGGATATTACTCATGAATATTATGCTTCACTGAAAAAACCATCTTTCTGAGAACAAAGGGTCAACAATTACTCTAAAGCAAGATAAGAAGATAAGGGGGCAGAGAAACTAGAATACTGAAAACAGATCAGAATGCAACCAAAGAGAATGTTGATGTAATGTAAAAAATATGACTAATGTCACTGAGCTTCAGTAGAATTTGTCAAATGGGAACCCAAGCTGCTATGTAAACTTTCACTGAAAAATCAATACAATATTATTTAAAAAGAAAGAAAACTCTATGGAGCACAGTTTTACTCTGGAACACATGAGTTGGAATTAACTCAATGGCAAATGGTTTAGTTGTGTGTGTGTGTGTGTGTGTTTTAAGATGGTGGTGAGTGCATAAGTGTTATGGAATGAGTGTGTAAGGGAAGACTGGCTTCACAAAGAACATGCTATTGAACTGAGCCATGAAAAGAAAGTATACTCACAGATAGTTTGAGTTTCATCTCTAATTCCCCTGGGGAGAGTTAGGGACACGCTGAAACTAGCAAGCCTCCCATGAGGAGAAGTAGCTTTAGTGAGAGATAGAGCAAACTTACGATGTGGCAGCCATGGGAATGTGCCACTCAGATCTCCCTTCAAGAAAGAACTGGATGTGAGAGTGTGGTAGCTGACAGTTTTCGGCTGCCACACCTCTGGGATCCACCACAGTGTTCATGCTGAGGCACGCTGTCTGCAGACTGCTCCTGCCTAATATCTGAGCATATCTGGTCATTCTTCCCCAACATGGGACTCCTCTAGCAAGTACTCTCTGCTCTACAGTTTACCAGCCTGACCCACACTCTCTCAGAGCTGCACAGCAGCCTGGGACTATTCCCCTTCCTCTTCCTGCCTTTCTTCCTTCTGTCCTTTCACCATTATCAGAAGGCTGCCTGTGTGAAGGGCCTTGCCACCTCTTCTTGCTCCCTCTCTCCTTTATCCTTCACAGGTGTTTCTCACAATAAACCTCTTGAGTGGCTAATTCCAAGAAGTCCTGGTAGCACAGTGGTTAAAGCATTGACCTGCTAACCTAAAGGTCATTGGTTCAAATCCACCAGCTGCTCCACAGGAGAAAGGTGTAGCTATCTGTTCCCATAAAGATAACAGAATCACTTTGATAACAACGAGTTTATGGGCAATTCCATCTTGGTGTCTACTTTTCAATGGACCCTGCTGACACAGTTAAAATGGAAAAGAAACCACAGGCAAAATCTTGAGAAATGCCTTTACTTTTTATGTGAGGAAAGGAGGAGAATGAAGAACATCCTGGGAATAGAAGGAAAACTAGCAGACAGACCTGTGACCAATGCTTACAGAGAGCAAATTTCAGGAGGACGCTCCCTGTTGGATTCTGAAGAAAAAATAAGAATAGTGAAAAATACTCACATTGTATGCCAGTCAGATAGCTAGTGCTAAAGAAATGTTGACAGACTGGCTGAATAAAAATGGAGAATTTTTAGAGTATTTAAAACTAGTACCTGCAACAGATAAGCCCCACATTTTCAGCTGATTTAATGCAATGAAGGTCTATTTTTTCACTTACCTCAAAATCAGTCCCGGTTAGGAGGTCCTTCCCTCCTCTGCATCTTGTCCACACAAAGCTGCAAGGGTTTCCAGGGGGTTCTCTTGTTTCCAAGGAAGGGGGGACAATGGAGCTAGAGGATGAGAAAGTGCATATTTTTAAATGTCTGACCTCAGAGTGGCCTGCATCACTTCTCACACCCATTTGCTAGAACCCAGTTGCATGGCCCCATCCTAATGGGGAGGGGAAAAAAGATGACTTTTCTGAGTGCCCAGGAAGAGGAAAATAAAACAGAACTGAGTAAACACATAGTATTGTCTCTGCCATGTGGAATGGGCCATTGTACTTGGCAATTAGGAACTCACTATAAACCTTTAGGTCCCTGGATGGCAAATGGTGGCGATGAGTACATACATGGCATGTGGGGGAAGGAAAGAGGCCATTTAAGCCTATCAAGTCTTTCAGTGGAGTGAGTAGACAATCAAGTCTCAAGGAAAGTAGAGAGTGAAGGTAACTCATGGCTGCCTCCAGGAAGCCATCCTTGATACCCACCCCACCTCCTGACCCTGTCTAGGGTTGAGAACCCTCCTCTCATCTCCCAAAAGGCCTCTGCTATGACCCATTCTGCCAGCTGCATAGAAAGCACTTGTTTTCTTCACTAGGCTGTGAGCTCTTTGAGGGCGAGGGTGGCGATTGTTTCATGCCTGTGTGCCCAGCCCCCAGCACAGTGCCTGACACAGAGTCACTGTCTGTCTGTTGGTGAACAAAATATGCTACACTCTGGAGATTCTGATTTAGGAGACCTGGATGCAGGAAGGGTATCCATAGGTATATATTTTTTCTTTACATTAGTTTTCAATATTTTTTTCCCAGCAATTATTTTAAATAGTGGTGAAAATATATGCAACAAACATATAGCCATTCAGCACTTTACACAATTATAATTCAGTGACATTGATTATATTCTTCAAATAGTGCCACCATTCTCTTTTTTAAAATCATCCATACTTTTTTAAGGCTCCACAGATGATTTGAAGCACAGCTGGGGTTGAAAACCTCTTTCATACAAAAGAGAAAAAAGTGAAGGAAGTGATGAGAAATGTAGGAGTTTGAAGGAGTGAGTGACTCAGGAGGTGGGCACAGACATATACTGGTGGTGGAGGGGTTTGCTGTGGTGAGGAACCAGAAGGGCAGATGGCGAAAGACACAGGAAGACTCTGATATGGAAGGATGTTGGATGACCTAACCCCTTAAGTAGAAGGTGAGGTCATCTGCTGACCAGAGCAGTGACAAGGTTGAGAGAGAGATTGGAGCTGAGAGAAGAGAAGATTCACAGCAGTTGTTGAGAGGAAGTCAACTGAGAGATGATGGAAAGGAAGATGATGAAAGGAGAGAGGCAAGTAAAGGATCTGGTCGCCCCTAAGTTTTGGGGTAAGTGTATGGCTGTAGAAGGAACTCCTTTTTATTAAAATCAAGCACATTTGAGAGGAGAATGAAGAAAGGCAGCTGCAAGGGTGCTCAGAAATGGACAAGATATCATTAGAAGTTTAGTAGAGTCTCTAGATGGTGTAAGCAGATAAGTTGTTGGCTACTAACAAAAAAGTTGGTGGTTCAAGTCCACCCAGAGATGCCTCAGAAAAAAGGTCTGGTAATCTACTTCTGAAAAATCAACAGTTAAAAACCCTATGGTATGCAGTTGTACATTGAGACACATGGGGTTGCTGTGAGTCACAATCAACTATATGGCAACTGGTTTAGTGTCTGTGTGGACCTGGGCAAATTGGATGTGTGGTGGGTCAGGCCACTTGGTGGGCTCAGAGGCTCCAGTGCAAGATGGAGAAAGTGGGTCGTGGCAATGATCCAGGCTTGGAAAAGAGCCAGAGCATGTGGCAGGCAGAAGGTCAAGGGAGGAGAGGGAGGCTGAATGCCAGTGAAGCGCTGACTATTGCATACCTAAACAAACCCAGGTTTTCACAGAGGTCTCCTGGGGAAAAGAAGGAGAGTGGCTGTTACACAGACACTGTGCTCTTATTCCATCAGATCAATCACAATGTCTCCCCTGAGCCTGTCTTCCCCATGAGCCCTTTCCACCTCCAGGCTGATCTGATTTAGACAGCGAAACATTTCTTGTACATCAAGGTCTTCCTTGCTGCATTCAGGAACCAGAACTCTCCCTTTGTGTATTACTTATTACTCTGTCATTACCACCAGCAGCCCAATCCAGAACCACCAGTAGCATCTAAGACCTTAGAGTCCCCTCATGAATCCATGTGGTGACTTTGCAGTTCTAGCTCTTTGCCTTGCCTACTTTCCTATAGGGAATGTGGGCTGAAGTACCACTGTCCCTACCAAAAAACCAAACTCACTGCCATTGATCGGACCGACTCATAGCGACCCCTCCTTGGGTTTCCAAGGCAGTATCACTACTGAAGTAGATTGCCCAACCTTCCTTCTGAGGAGTGGCTGGTGGGTTTGAATCACCAACCTTCTGGTTAGCAGTCAAGTGCCTTGGGGACTACACCACCAGAGCTCCTTACCACTGTCCCTAGTGATCTCTTACTGAATTTATCATTATTATTATTTTTAAAGGGATGCTTTCTAAGAAAACATATGGATAAATCCATTCCTGCTCTACTCCTCTACTCTTTTCCTCCACCTAGGTGATGACCCAGCATATGGTTTTGGTCTGGAATTTTCTTTATCTTGTTTCCTTTCTTTTCTTTTTTTAATTTAATTTTTATTGTGATCTGAGTGAAAGTTTACAGACCAAATTCATTTTCCATACAGCAGTTCATACACATTCTGTTTCATGACATTGACTGCAATTCCCCATAATGAAACAGCTCTCTTCCCACTTTCTCCCTGTAGGTAACTCTTCCCTGTGTCTTACGGTGAATAAGAAGTTTATTCATTTTTCCCTCTGATGCCCCATTTACCCCTGGTCTTTGTTGACATTGTTCAGTCTCTTTTCACTGCTCACTCGGGCTCAGCTTTATCCCTGTATAATTGCTCAGACTACCTCCTGCCTACTCTGAAAAATCTGTCAGTTGCTGCCCGCTGCTTGCTGTCTGTTATCTTTGACTTGCTTCACTGGGCTTTTGGCTGCCCTCTGGACATTGCTACTGGTCTAAGACTAGATATAGATCTGTTTGTTTTTCTAAGTCACCTCTTACACGAGCATTTTGCTGTCCACATTTTATTGTCTTCCTCTTTTTTCTCCTTGTCCATTTCCTTATAGAGAGTATTTGTGGTAGAGGTGCTCCAGAAGGCTCTCCAGCCCAGGGAACGCACCCTCCTACTGGAATCCTTGGGAGCCGGGGTGGTGCAACAGTTAAGCAGTAGGCTACTAATAGAAAGGTTGGTGGTTTGAACCCACTCAGCAGTTCCATAGGTGAAAGACCTGGCAATCTGCTTCTGTAAAGATTACAGCCAACAATGCCCTATGGGATAGTTCTACTCTGTCACATGGGATTGCTATGAGTCAGAATTGACTTGATGGCACTTACCAACAACTGGAGTCCTTAAAAGTGTCTAGAGTGATGTGTCCTTCAATTGCAAATGGGCATGCAGTCCAATAAGTGGCCAGCTGATTCTGGACTAGCCCAATCCTCAGAGGATTGGGAGGGAATTAAATTTGTTTAATAATAAACAGACTAGCCAAAGTTAAGTATAAAAGAAGTGGGGCTGGGGAAAAGATAAGACAAAAAGAAATGTGTTCTCATTCCTTGATTAGGGTGGGTTAGGGCAGCACTACTGTGTGTCACATGGCTTCTGGCTGATGATGGACAGCAAGACCATTCCAGGGCTCTTCTTATAAATGCTCAGGACCATCCTTGCTCCATTTCCAAGCCTGCTCTGACTTACTCCACTTTTGCAAAGCTGTTGACTTTAGCCCCTTCTTTTGTATCTAGAACTTGGTGTTAGCCCTTGGCTTCTTCTGTTTTTTACTCCCAGCACTCTCAGGAGACTTTGATTCAGGTGGCCCTTTCTGGCTGTTTTGATTCTTGGCTGTATCAGGCACGATACCTCACCTTAGCTTTGGTCCCATTTTGAGTTAACGCTAGACGCTGTGGTCAGGTCTTCCCTCTCTGTCCAGTCCTTCAGAGACTGTCAAATTTGGGTGGGGGAGGGGTCATGGAACACAGTTCAAAGGGAATAGTATGTTTCTCTGTCCCTAGATGACAGAAATGAGGAGAGAATTTTTAAGAAAGGAGTGGAAAGAGGTTTGGAATAAGTTCTTTGCAAAACATATAAACATATAACATTTTGTTTGTATATACATACAAACAAAATAGTACATTTATCAATTGGTTAAATATATCATTAATTAAAAATTGTCATTTGGCTGCTAACCAGAAGGCTGGCGGTTCAAACCCACCAGCTACTCCTCTGAAGGTAGACTGGATAATCTAGTTTCGTAGAGATACTGTCTTGGAAGCCCAAGGAGAGGTCGCTACTAGTCGGATTGAGTTTGGATTTCTCCAGTGAGTTTGAGTTTTTGGAAAGATCTTAAGAAACAGTGATAAATATTGAGTCAAAATTGCAGTTGAACATTAAAAAAAGTCATATCTGTGGAAATGACATAATTGTAATCTAGACCAAACCGAAAACCAAACTCAGTGCTGTTGAGTCAATTCCAACTCATAGCAACCCCTCCTTGGGTTTCCGAGGCAGTATCTCTATGGAAGTAGATCACCCAGTTTTCCTTCCAAGGAGTGGCTGGTGGGTTTGAACAGCCAGTCTTCTGGTTAGCAGTCGAGTACCATTCCATGATCAAGAGGGTGAGGATATCTGGTCTTACTCTTTCATTCTTTCACTGGTCTGTTTTACAGATAATTTTGAACACCAGCCAAATGCATGCCTGGTGCCAGATGCTATGGGAGATACAAAGAAGTATAACACATAGTGCTTGCCCTCAAGATAGCTCTTGCTAGGTGCCATCGAGTTGGTTCCAAATCATATTGACAGAACGAAACACTGCCAGTCCATCCTCACTATTGTTACCATACTTGAGCCCATCGTCACACCACTGTATCAATCCATCTCATTGAGGGTCTTCACTGCTTTGCCAAGCATGATAAAGAAAAGGAGGAATCATTGTGCTTGTTGTTTTTGTGCACTGTCAAGTCGATTCCAACTCAAAGTGATTCTATATAACAGAATAGAACTACCCCATATGGTTTCCTAGACTGTAATCCTCTTGGGAGCAGATTGCCGGATCTCTCTCCTCCTCCCTCCTCAGGCACAGCTAGTGGGTTGAACCACTGACTTTTCAGTTTGCAGCTGAGTGCTTAACCATTGCACCACCAGGGCTCCTTTTCATTGCGTTTAAAAAACAAAAAAACAACCAAACTCATTGCCATTGAGTCCATTCTGAATCATAGTGACCACCATTAGGTTTCTGAGGCTGTAAATCTTTATGGAAGTAGATCACTCCATCTTTCTTCATGGAGCAGCTGGTGAGTTTGCCCTGCTGACCTTCTGGTTAGCAGCCAAAAATGTTTAGTGATGATTTATTGAGTTCTCATTACATGTGACAAACTGTAGAATAGATACCTAAAGTTAAAATCAACAAGGAGCATCTTTGCTATCTTCCAAAACCTACAGTGAGAGAAGATAAGACTACTCAATGGCAAACATGCAGTTTCTGGTGAGTGAAGTTATTGGTCCGGCATGTGTGCTTTAGATGATGTACAGTATCTGTTTCATAGTACAGATGTGGGTGCTGTCTCTGCAACCTGTAGACCAAGGGTATAGGTTAGGATGCATTCAGCTTCCAGAAACAGGGAGCTTGATTAACAGTGACTTCAGCACTAAAAAAGTTTATTTATCTACTGTTGTTGCAGCTGCCACAGATATTATCAAGGGTCCAGGTGCTTTCTTTCAATCTTTCATCTTCAGTGGGATTTTGTCAGCCCTCAGGCTAATTTCTCCCTTGGTTACAAGATGGCAATTGTAACTCCTCACAGGACTTCATTCCAAGCAGGAAGAAAGGAGCAAAAACCAAGGACTTTCTATTCCTGACACTATCTTCTCAGAAGGAAGTCAACCAGAAGCTCTCAAGCACATTTACCCTGAAATCTCACTAGTCAGATCTGAATCACATGTCCACCCTTAGTCAATCATTGGCAAAGGTTTAAGCCAATCATAATTCATCCCCTGGGGCTGAGGTAGATTTCCAGCTTCCATGAGATCATGGAGCCTCTACTTACTATCTGAATAAAAGCAGAGTTCTCCTTAGCAGAGAAGGACATGCAGATGGTGGATAAGTAGTCAGTGGAAAGCATTTTAAGGATCCTGCCCACGTGGCTCCTCCAGTGTCTATAGTCAACTTCTTCCTTCACTGTGGCCAGCCCCAGATATCGTCCTTCATTTACAACTCTGAATTTTCTTCCCACTTACTGAAAGTAATTTTTCCTGCATAATGGATCTGACATGATTCAAGAGAGGCAGTTTACAACTCCAATCAGCAAACCCTTATTCAGAATAAATCCCTTAGTCCTACTCCATGAGATTAAAAAATGAATCTGCAAATTTTAAGTTGAAAAAAATGTTTAAGTTAAAGTACCATTTTAATGACTCCTCTCCTTAACTAAACTGGCTAAAGATTAACCTACCAACCTCTGGTCTCAAATGTTTAGATAAGAAGGCTTTTCATATTGTAATTGTTAGTTTCTTGCCTGAATTCCCTGCTGGATTTAATTCTAGAGGGCAGGGTTCAATGTATTAAACACGTTTGTCTCCAGAGCTCTAGTAGTATGCTGAGAGAGTAGCCACTAGTTACATACAGCTCTTGAGCTCTTGAGATGTAGCTAGTGAGATTGAATTTTTAATTTTATTGAATTTTACTTAAATTTAAAATTTGATTCAGTTAGTCGAAAGTTTTTAAGTGTGCTTGGAACAATTCAGGTATACAAATTTACTTTTACAACTATAAATTTTATGAAATAGAAATACAGATCAACTATTTCCAGTGAAAATTTAGCATCTGAATTGAGATGGGGCAATCTTCTTCCATTGTGATACTGCCTTGGAAACCCAAGGAGGGGTCACTATGAGTCGGGTCTGATGCGAAGGCACATGACAACAACACAACAACATAAGTATAAAAGGCTCTGGTAGCTAAGTGCCTAAGGCACTTGACTGCTAACCAGAAGGCTGGCGGTTCAAACCCACCAGCCACTCCTCAGAAGGAAGGTTGGACAATCTACTTCCTTAGTGATACTGTCTCAGAAACCTAAGGAGGGGTCACTATGAGTCGGGTTTGACTCAATGGCACACAACGACAACATATGTATAAAAGACACACTGAGTTCTGAAGACATAGCATAAAAAAATCACAAATAATTTTTGTATTGATTATACAATGAAATGATATTTTGGATATATTGGCTTAAATAAAATATATTATTAAAATTAATTTCACCTTTGTCATTTTCCTGTTTTTAAAAGATGTTACTGGAAAATTTGGAGTCCTGGATGGCACCAGTGTTTAAGTAAATGCTCAAATACTAATGAAAAGGTTGGCGGTTTGTAGCCACCCGGAGGCACCTTGAAGAAAGACCTACTACTTCCAAAAGATCACAGCCATTGAAAGTACTGTAGAGCTTTGTTATACGCTGAAACACACGGGTTGCCCTGAGATGGAATTGAAATTGACTTGATAGCACCTTTTTTTTTCCCTAGAAATTTTAAAATAACTTCTGTGACTCACATTATATTTTTCTTGCACAGCTCTGCTCTAGTATATAAAGTGCCCCAATGTCTGTTGTTTAAATACTTTGACCAAAGGCATTCAGGAAGACTCGAAAACAGTTTCCCTGACTCCCCTGCCTCCTCTTCCTCTTCCTCTTTCTTCCCACCATTCCTGGTAGCCTCCTCCACATCACACTGAGCTTCCTGCTCTCACTCTGATGTCCGCCTGGCTGCTCACATTCTTGTGTCCACCGGTAGGACAGAATGGTTCCTCCTGGGAGTGAGCTTCGTAAATGCTGCCGGGAGGGAGCAGCATCTGTGTTGAGATTCTGTAAAGGCCATGGTTTGTAGAAAATGAAGCCTTCTTTGATGATGAGAAGTGGATGAGGTAGGACTCCAAATGTCAAATGGCTCTTTTGTTTCATAATTTGTCATTTCTGGGCCTCTTTCCTGAGATCGCCACAAATCTCATTGTCTGTTCTCATTCTGAAAATTCTTTTTTCAGAAAAAGGGAGGTTTCACACTTCTGGGCAGAGTTCTTGCTGCCTACAGGGCTTTGGTGACACAAAGCAGACAAGAGCAAGGAAGGCTGCGTTAGCTCAACTGGAGGGAGGCGGAGGAACTGAGGCCACCCATACTACTTGCCAGAGAAGCTCAGCACTCCTCTGACTCAGAGAACAGTTGCTTTGTTGGACCAAAAGCTTTGCTCTAACCCCGCCAAGACCATTCCCCCAGATTTCGAGGATTTCAGAACATTGCTTCTCCCAGTTCACCCATAAAACATGCACAAGACCATCTGGGCCTATGAATCATACACTGAAGTGAAAGCACGGTAATTTCACATTTTTATTTCTAGGTCCTCATGTTCCTTTATGTGTGAAGGATTTCATTCAGTAAATATTCATTCCCTGAATATTTATTGAATACCTGCCATGTGCCAGGCCATGTGCAGAGCTGAGATAACTAGATACGTATTTGTTTCATTTATTGGTCTGAACTATGAATAAATTATTTATTTAGCTGAACTTTAAATAAATTATGTATGTATTTATCTGAACACTTGGAGGTGAGGAGAGGCACATATAATTTTTAATAGCATAATCCAAGGATATATCTTTACATAAGATAGTATGCTTACCATTCTGGTTTATACCCAGGGTCTCTCTAGGCCAATCTTTTTTTTGTGTGTGTGATAGTAGCATTAAAATATTTGGTACAGTTCCAGGTATCCATTCTAAAGAAATCAGAGTATGGAAAAAAAAAAAAAAAAGGTATATGTATGGATGGTCATTGCTGTGTTATTTACAACAACAAAAATGGAAACCTTCTAAATGTTGAATATGAACAGTTGGGTAAAATTCGGGCCTGTCTGAATGATGGCAAATCTCTATAAATCACGTTTTAAATAATATTTAGTGATGTGAGAAATTATTTGTCTTATATATTAAAGTTTCACTATCAGGATATTAAAATATCTATCATATATACTTTCAGTTTGGGGAAACTATTTACTACATATAGTGATATCACCTCGGAAACCCAAGGAGAGGTTGCTATGAGTCAGGTCCGACTCTATGGCACATAACAACACAACAACAATCCCTGGAGGTGAGATTATAGGTAGCTTTTATTTTCCTCTTTATACTGTATATTTTTAGTATGTTCTGCATAATCATTTGTTATTTTTGTAAAAAGAAAAAAATAACTATAAACTTTTAAAAGAATTTTGGTCCAGGAAACATTATCCTCTATGGAATTAATTTTTAAGTATTTTTAAAATCTTCCCTCAACAATACTATATTGCCTTAAATACTCATTCTGAACCTCTCACCCTTTATCTAAAACTTTTGGAATCACTTTTATCTTTTTGTTGATGACACATTGTTTAGGAGCAATTAAATCCAAAAACTTACTTCCTGACTCCATATCAGGTAATAATACCTCTCTGGGTAATTGTGGCAGTTAAGGTTATGTGCCAACTTAGCAGGCTTTGTTTTGAGCGGCTGGGTAGCTGGATGTAATTATTCCCCATGATGAGACTGGTAATCAGTTCCATGGTGGAATCTACTGTGAGCAGCTGAATAGTTGCCTTATGGATATGGTCTGCTTGCAGGATACAAGAAAATGCTTTGAAAATGGTCTTGAGCTTCTTGGCACATCTGAATTCTGCATTTGGCCGAGTTATCAGTGAGTGGCCTGCTATGTTGTCTGCCGATCTTGGGACTGTTTCTGGACTTGAACTAGTGAACTGTGTTGCTCGATAATCTTTGGTCCGTGCCTTGTTACTTTCAGACCTTGGATTTGTCAGCCTCAGCATCCAGTAGCTGCCTGGGTTAAGAGAAGCCTCCAGCTAAGTGGGCTGGGAACAAGAGGCAGAGCTGAAGCCCAAGGTCAAGGGGCTTTCATCCAGCCCCTAGAGCTGACACTTTGAACTCAGACTTCTAGTCTCCTAGATGTAAGAGAATAAATAAATCCCTGTTTGTTAAAGCCATAGATTTTTGATACCTGTTACAGCAGCACTAGAGAACCAAAACAGTAATGCAAGTGGTTAAGGCACTTAACCATCCAAAAGGATAGTGATTGTAGTCCACCCAGAAGTACCTTGAAAGAAAGTCCTGGCAATCTATTTCTGAAAAACCAGCTGCTGAAAACCCTACTCTGATACACATGGGGTCACCACGAGTTGGGATCCACCTGATGGACAAGTGGTGATGGTGATTTCCCCAGGTTATTGGAAAGAGTGGATGGTTCAAAGAATGTAAGGAGCCTAGTTCAGTATTTGGCCCATAATGGGCCCTCACCACTGGTTTTCTCTCCTTCTGCCTGCCTTTTTCCCCCTACCACTCTTTGCCTTATAGCTCACTGCTGTCAAGTCAGATCTAACTCATAGTGACCCCTCCTTGGGTTTCTGAGGCAGTATCTCTATGGAAGTAGATTGCCCAACCTTCCTTCTGAGGAGTGGCTGGTGGGTTTGAACCACCAGCTTTCTGGTTAGCAGTCAAATGCCTTAGGCACTATGCCACCAGAGCTCCCTCGCCTTGTATGTTGTTGTTGTTGTTGTTATGTGCCGTCGAGTTGGACCTGACTCATAGCGACCCCTCTTTGGGTTTCTGAGGCAGTATCACTACGGAAGTAGATTCCCCATCTTCCTTCCGAGGAGTGGCTGGTGGGTTTGAACTGCCAGCCTTCTGGTTAGCAGTCAAGTGCCTTAGGCACTAAGCTACCAGAGCTGTATGTTGTTGTTGCTGTTGTTATTTGCCCTCAAGTCGGACCCGACTCATAGCGACTCCTCCTTGGGTTTCCGAGGCAGTATCACTACGGAAATAGATTGCCCTGTCTTCCTTCCGAGGAGTAGCTGGTAGGTTTGAACAGCCAGCCTTCTGGTTAGCAGTCAAGTGCCTTAGGCACTATGCTACCAGAGCTGTATAGTATTCCTTATATTTTTATTCACTGTTCCTCTCCCCAGTTAGGTCACAATATTTCTGAGATCAAGTGTCCTATTGAATTTAATTCTGAATCCCTCAGAGCACCTGGAAAATTGCAAGTATTGTAGATGCTCAATAAATACTAGTGAACAAATTTCACTCCCAAACTCCAAGAAGCTCATCTCCACCTTTGATTTGTTCCCTCCCTTCCTCTTTCTTTCTTCAGCTCTCCTATTCTAGGATTTAATTTAAAAAAGCAAAAAACCAAACTCAATGCCATCGAGTTGATCCTGACTCATAGTGACTCCCATTGGGTTTCCAAGGCAGTAAATCTTTATGGAAGTACGAAGCAAGTCTTCCTTCCACAGAGTGGCTGGTGGGTTTGAACCACCAGCCTTCTGGTTAGCAGTCCAATGCCTTAGGCACTATGCCACCAGAGCTCCTTAGGATTTAATAGACCTCTGCTAATAATGACTATATCTTTAAAGATTTATAATCTTTGCTCATGTAGCTCCTTCTTTTAGCATCATGCAACTATTAAGAGCTTAGATAATGGAGTCAGAAAGACCTGACCTCAAGTCCTGGATCTGCCAGTTACAAGTTGTGTGACCTTAGGCAAGCTTCTAACCTCTTGTGTCAAAAATTTAAAGCTGCATAATAATCCTCTCCCAAACTTAACTGACCTGATTTTGTGATTTATTATTATTCTGTGGATCAACTGGGTCAATTCTTCTGTTCCACACAGTGTCAGCAGAGCTCATGCACCTGGCTGCATTTATCTGGGAGTTTGGCAAGCATTGGAATGACCAAGAAGGCCCCTGTGGTAGTTCAGTTTGTGTGTCAACTTGGCTGGGCCTGGTTGAGTGGCTGGGCAGCAGGATGTAGTATTCCCCATGTTGAGACTGGTAGTCAACTCCATGGTGGAATCTACTGTGAGCAGCTGAGTAGCTGCCTTAGGAAATGTGGTCTGCTTCCTGTATATAAGCGGAAGCCTTGGAAAATGGTCTCTAGCCTATGGCACACTTGGACACTGCATGTAGCTGTGTTATTGTTCAACAGCCTGCCATGCTCTGCCAACCTTGGACTTACAATTGACTTAAATTAATGGCCTGCTGTATGGTTTGGTAACATTGGGACTGTGCCTTTTTACTTGTCAACCTTGGGTTTGTCAGCCTCAGCAGCTACAGCTGTCTGAGTGAAGAAATGCCTCTAGCTCCAGTGGGCTGGGAGCAGGAGGCAGAGCTGGACCCCAAGGTTGAGGGACTTTCACCCAGCCCCTAGAGCCTGGCACTTTGAACTTGGACTTAAAGCCTCCAAAATGTAAGAGAATAACCTCCTGTTTGTTAAGGCCATCCCATTTGTGGTATATTCCTGTCAGAGTGGCACTGGGTAAGCAGAACAGCACTCACATGTCTAGTACCTCAGCATGGGTGGCTGGAATAGCTGGGGACTGGCTGGGCCTTTCCCTCTTCCTTCTTAGTCTCTTATAAAACTGAGCTGCTTCCTCCATGTGGCCTGTCTTTCCAACAGAGCAGTTAGACTTCCTTATATGGCAACTGGCTTCCAAGATAGCAAAACAGAAGTTGCCAAGCCTCTTAAGGTCTAGGCTGAAATGGGCACAGCATCACTTCCAATTTATTCTTTTGGTGAAAGTTGTCACAAGCCAGCCAAGATTCAAGGGGAGAGGAAATAGACTCTTCTACTTGGCAGGAGGAGACATGTGCATACCAGTATGGGGGGAATTAGTGGACATATTTGCAGACAATCCATCTCAGTTTTTCCATTTGTAAAATTGGAGATAATAACAGTAGCTATCTTTAAGATTATCCAAAAACCAAACTCACGGCCATCGAGTTGTTTCCAACTTGTAGCGACCCCCATCAGGTTTCCAAGACTGTAAATCTTTACGGAAGTAGATTGCCCAGTCTTCCTTCAAGCAGCTGGTAGGTTGGAACCACTGACCTTCCAGTTAGCAATCAAGTCCCTTATGTCTTAATCATTATTCCTAGTAGTATGATTGTTACTATTAATATTTTCTTCCCATCAGCATGGAAGTTTTTCAGGCTTATCCTGAAATTTGCTTCTTTCTTTCTTTATTCTGTAAGGTCAACATAGCACTAATCATTACTGCAAAGAGGATTGGAATCAATGCAGGAATCCCTAACAGCTTCTGGCACAAGTCAGGGCTGGCCTCTCTAGACCCTCAGGGATTTCCAGGCCCTGCACCTGTTCCCTACTTCGCTCTTGAGATATGGCTCTTAGAGTGAAAGGTCATCACATTCTTTAGGGCCTAGTTTTAAAATGCAAGAGTTTTCTGCAATTTTTTTCTATGAAATCGACATTTTACTTCTGGGAAAATCTTAAGGCCATCTCTTTTTGGACTTTGCAATTTCACTATGTACTTTCCTGAGAAAAATAAAAAGCAGTGGGCAGCAGGATCACAAAATGCACTCTCTTCATAACTTGAATATTAAAAAAAAAAAAAACATAGTCCTTCTTGGGTGGTTTAACATGTTTCTTTGATAAAAAAAAAAAAAAAAACTTTCTCTCAGATATCCTTTCCCTTCTGGTTTTTCTCCCCAAGATGGTGTCAGGGCATAATATCAGAAGGTATGGCTAACACTGTTTTCTGGCCAAATGGAAGAACCAGAGTCCTTAGGGCCACTTCCTATCCCTCCTCTGGTCTCCTAGGCGGTGCTCCTTGTCCCCATGCCTACTGTTAGCACTGCTGGTATTGTCTCTGAAGACTAAGGCTTATAATCTGTCATTTCATCTCTCCTGGTTTGGGCAACACATGTCTAGTACCTCAGCATGAGTGACTGGAATAGCCACTTACCTGATTCAACCTTGTTGGTGCTGTGGCCACTCCGAGGCCTGGCTATGGCTCCCAGTCTAATTGAACCCTAGAAATCAGCTCAGTAGCCCTCTCTCCAGAGCAACCTTACCTCATTACAGTAACCCCTTCTGACATTCTCCACAGCTCAACTCTTACCTTCTGGGTCCAGCTTCCTCTGGCTGACTATATTGCCAATGCCATCCCTCTTCCTTTCCAAGTTTATGTTATTACAAATAATACCTTGGTGGGCACATTTCATATGCTGGTGTTCACCAGAAACATACAGATGAGTGGAATTGTAGAATCATAGGTTATATGTTGTTGTTAGGTGCTGTTGAGGTGGTTCTGACTTATAATGACCCCATGTGCAACAGAATGAAACACTGCCTGGTCCTGCACCATCCTCACATCATTGCTATGTTTGAGCCCATTGCTGCAGCCACTGTGTCAATCCATGTTGTTGCGGGTCTTTCTCTTTTTAGCTGACCCTCTACTTTACCAAGTGTGATGTCCTTCTCCAGGGACTGGTCTCTCCTGATAACATGTCCAAAGTACATGAGATGAAATCTTGCCATCTTTACTTTTAAGGAGCATTCTGACTATACTTCTTCCAAGACAGATTTGTTCATTCTTCTGGCAGTCCATGGTATATTTAATATTCTTTGCCAACACCATAAAGGTTATACACTTGTTTATATTTTTCGACGGGCTTATATTTACCTCCACTGTCACTATTACCCATTTACATTCCACAGTTTATAAGAGAACTTATTGCTAATTCTGGAGATTATTAAACTTTATAAAGTTTGCCATTCTGTTGTTTGTTGTTGTTGTTATGCACCATCAAGTCAGACCCGACTCAGAGCGACCCCTCCTTGGGTTTCCGAGGCAGTATCACTACAGAAGTAGATTGCCTAACCTTCCTTCCGATGAGTGGCTGGTGGGTTTGAACCACCAGCCTTCTGGTTAGCAGTCAAATGCCTTAGGCATTACGCTACCAGAGCTCCTTGCTATTCTGAGGGTTGTTCAAAGATGTACTATTGCCAAGTATCGTTTTCGTATGCTTATTGTCCATATCTCTTCTGTGAATATCCTGCTCATATCTTTGACTCACTTTTTTTCTTATCTTATGAGTTTGTATATCAAGGATACTACTCTTTTGACTAATATATATGTTGCAAATATTTTCTCCTAGACCACCACTTGCCTGTCAATTAATGGTGTCTTTTGTCAGACAGAGGTTTTTGGTTTTGATGTGTCAAATTTCTTCATCTGTTCCTTAATGGCTTTTTGTCTTTAACAACAAAACCAAACTCACTGACGTTGAGTTGGATCCGACTCATGGTGACCCCTCTTTGGGTTTCTAAGACAGTAAGTATCACTACAGAAGCAGATCACCCAATCTTCCTTCCGGGGAGTGGCTGGTGGGTGTGAACTGCCAACCCTCTGGTTAGCAGTCCAATGCCTTAGGCAAAGCCATTCAATACGCTCCAATGTCATAAATGTTATTTATTCTTCCATGTTTTAGGAGAACTTGTCCATAAACCTTTTAGTCTGACATTCTTTACAGAGGCTGGAGGGAGGGAAATTTCTAACTAATTATAGTATAATTTATTTAATGATTAATAATTTATTAATATTTTATACCTGTTCTTAGACAAATTTTTTCTATTTATATTTTCCTAGAAAATCATCCATTTCATCTGGGTCTCAAATTCATTGGTAAAAATGTTTTGCATAATCTTCCATTTAAGAAAATATCCTATCTCTTGTATTTGTAGATTCATCCCTTTTCATGCCTGAGACGGTCTATTAACATTCTCTCTTTTTTATTAATCATTCTGGCCAAATAATTTTTGCCTTTAAAAAAAAAGACTTGTGGTGTTATGAATCAATGTTGCTGAGTTTTTTTTCCCCCCACATTTCATTAATTTCTGCTTCTGTATTAGTCAATTCCTTTCTTACTACTTTCTTTGGACTTGTTTTGTTTTTCTTTTAATTTTTTTTTATGTTCTAATATATAAATATAAGCTGACGTTTTCTTCAGAAAATTGCTTTGGCCGTATCCCATTGGTTTTGATGTGTGTGTGCTGCTTATGCTGTGGTCCAGTTCCAAGCAGTTTATTTCCTCTTTAACCCAAGAGATCTTTAGAAGTGTGTTTTTATATTTCAGGAGTTTAGATTTTTAGATCTGCCTGTTTGTTAATTTCTAAATTTATTGCATCCTGGTCAATGAATGTGGCCTAGATAATAACAGCTTTTAAAACTCTGTTGTTATTTCCTTTGGGCATAGAATGGAGTCCAATTTGGTAAACTTTGCATGTGTGTTTTTAAGTTAAAAAAAAAAAGTTAATGTTGCATTATTTTTGCCTTCCAATGTTGTCAAAACTCCTGAGATAGGCATAATACAGTTGCATTTGAGTACCAAAAGTATCATTGGTTCACTTATTCAACAAATATTTATTGAGTGGCTGCATGTTGTACAGATAGAGACCTTACTCCTCTTTTTGCTTCCTTTTAGTGAATCAGTTTTGGGACACACACACACACGAAAACAAACTCTTTGCCATTGAGCCAAGTCTGACTGATGTAATCCCATGTTTATCGGAGTAGACTGTGCTCCGTAGGATTTCAGTGGCTGATTTTCAGGAGGTCATCAGGCTTTTCTTTCAAAGCACCTCTGGAAGGACTCAACAGCAAAGATTTTGGTTAGCATCTTAGTCCATTAACCATTTGTACTACCCAAGGACCCCTCTGGGGGATAAAAAAGGTGAGCAAAAAGAGACATCATCCCTGCCCTTAGGGAGTTTAGAATCTAGTGGGAGAAGCAGACACAAAGCACATAGTCTTCTTAGAGAAACAAAATGAATGGAAGAAAAAGCATTTGATTCTGTGGATGCATATGACAAGACTTTCCTTATACATAAACAGAGAATGGAAGGGTGAGTGGGAATGACCTAGGAATAACGAGCTGCCGAAGGGAAGAAAAAAGTGCTGTAGGCAGAACTGTATGTCACAAGGCCCTTTGCGGAATGCAAACAGGTGTGCTGGGCATGGGCAGCAAAGCTGTGTGGTTGCAGCACCCAAAGCAGTTTCACGGTGCTGGATGAGACCAGGAAGCAGCTGTGTGTGATTGTCGGGGTCCAGACCACATAAGGCATTATAGGCCTCCTGAAGAATTTTTGTCTTTATTGAAGAAAAATTGGAAGTCATTAAAAGGTTTCAGATAAGATTAAAACCCAATGCTGTTGAGTCGATTTCGACTCATGACAACCCTATAGGACAAAGTGTTTCCAAGGCTGTAATCTTGATGGAAGAAGATTGCCACATTTGTCTCCACAGCTGATGGTTGCAAACTACTGACCTTTTGGTTAGCAAGCAAGCACTTAACCACTGTGCAGCCAGGGCTCCTTTCTAGATAAGATTACAAGATGATATTTGTGGTTTTAACAGATAACTTTAAGAGGGAAATCTTCATGTTGCTCCAGGGAGTTTTTTTTTTTTTTAATTCCTTGGTGTTGTACAGGTTGATGTTGCCCTCTCCCTTTAGTTGAATTAAATTAATACATTAAGAAAAAAAAAATCACCCGATGTGTTTTCTATCACATCTGACAAATCACCATGCACTTTTGGAGCCAAGTCATTGTATTAATGATAACAACAATAATCACAGTATAAGAAGAATGAGCCATATTTTCAGCACTTACTATGTTCCCTAATTCTGTGCTAGGTTCTTTACAAGTATTATCTCTTTTAATCTTCACACCAACCCTATGAGATATTTTCATTTTTACCACCCATGTTAATCATCATGTTACCATTCCTTAAAAGGGTAATTTCCCTGCCACCCTTCAGCTGAATGGAGGTTGCCCCTAGTGACTTTGATTTGCCCAATGTGATTGCCCTCAGACACACAGACACACAGAGATACTTATGCACACACAGAAACACAAACAGACACACATTGTCCTCTGATGGATCAGGGTGAGCTCTGGACCCAACAGCAACCAATCCATTGGCCAGCCAGCAGCTTATAGACTATCCTAACACAAAAAACTTTATCCAAACAGATGCTTGCTCTTAGAAATTTCAAACTGGCATATATTGAGGAAATTAGTTAATGGCAGAAACTGAAGTTGAAAGGTGTGAGGCCAGAGAGGCTGTGATCCACCTGGGTGAGTTGCAGGCATGAATAGGTCAAAGTTATAAGTGAGTAGAAGCTCTGAGGTAGAGGAGAAAAGACACTCAGGTGAGAGGGTGGAGAACTTAGTTCACAGAAGGAGGAGAAGCAGACCCAAGAGGAACCAATACTGGAGAGTAAGTAGGTGAGTCACATGAAGGGTGGGCACTAGAGAAACGATCCCCACACTCCAGACCCTGCTCCCTAGTCCAGCCTGGGATCCAGTTCCAATCTCTGAAACCCAACCACTGAGTGGTTCCTACTTTCAGCTTCATGTGAGAAGCTTGCCTTTCTCACCAGGCATTATCAGGTCTTCAATATCAGAGTTCACCTGAACAAATTTCTACTTGATGCAACACAAGAGATTAAGCATTCCCATCAACAGATGAAGAAATAGAGGCCCAGAGAGGTTTAAGTAACGTGCCCAAATTGCCATAGCACAGCAGACATTTGAACTCAAATTAATAGTACCAGTTATCAAGTTAGTTCTGATTCATGGCGAATCCATGTGTGTCAGAGTAGATTGTGCTGCATAGAGTTTCCAATGGCTGATTTTTGGAAAATTGACTGCCAGAGCTTTTTTGAAAGCACCTCTGTCCAGGGTGGACTCACACCTCCAACCTTTTGGTTAGCAGCCAAGTCTGTTTTAACCATTTGCACCATCTAGGGATCTGAACTCTGATTGGTGTCACTCTAAAGTCCCTATCCTTAAGCTGTTAATATTACAGCAGCCAGAATTATCTGCTCAAAAATATTTACTCAGACCTTTAGCTGTTTCTTACCTTGAACACAAGTATAAGTGGCATCACAGCTTTCAAATTAGTAAGCCAAGTTCTTTGGAATTTCAGTAGTCTGTTGTTAAAGACTACAACTTAATAATCTTTAACAGAAGAGGTTCTTTGCTTTTGACTGGACTGTACAAAAACAGCTTTTTGAGCTAGAGTCAGCTTTTTGGAGAGCAGGAACAGGGGGCAGGTACCCTTCAGAGGACAGATTTGTAGTTTCTCTTCTAAGATCTGGTTAGAGCTTTGCAGGTCTAAGACCTGCTTATCCATTCATCCAGGGAATGACCCTGGGAAACTAGATCATATGAAAGAAACTTCCAGCAATAATTGAGAAGTAGAGTGATGCTAATTTAGTTTTTGGTGTTGGAAGAATGGAGATGGCTGCCTAATCAACCTTATTTGTCGTCCCAATATGAGACCATGAAAACGCCACGGAGCATAACAGTCTGATCTGCAACCCATCAAGGAGAAGCATGGGACCAGAGAGCATTATGTTCCACTGTGCATGGGGTGGCTTTGAGTCGGGGGCTGGCTGGATGGCAGCTAACAACAACAACAAATGTAGGATATTCTCTTCCTTGTAAAAAGGTTTCAAGGGGAAGTGGCAAGGAGAGTGAATCCAGAACTAATATAGCAAGTGCCTAGTAAGAATGAGGCCTCATGCTCAACCAAAGGCATAGGGGCAAAAGGCCTGGAATTTGCCCCCTTCACTGTTTGCACAGAAAGAGCTTTCTGAGGCTGCAAGCGTGCAGCCTTTCCCTCCAGAGACCTCTCATTGTGTGTACACTGACCCACTGTCTCTCCTGCTGTCCCAGGGCCTGTGTGGAAGGCAGTGTCCTGATCTTCACCTTTGTTGTCCCTTCCCAGCAAGCTCTTGGTATATGTTGTGCTAATTAAAGCTGAAGACATTTCTTTTCCTGACCCTTGCTAAAAATCACCTTTTACCTAATTCCTAGTGTTAACCCTATTGAGAGGGGGCATGGCCATGACCTAGAGACCAGACAGATCCACATAGGTGAGACAGATTAGGAAAGGCCCAGTGGGAGGGAACAAGCCCTGCATGCCTGTCCCATGAGGACCAGCAGAGTGACAGTGTCAGAGTCTAGCGGCAATACTGAAACCAAGGCTTAAGGGCAGTCCCAGGATTCCACAAATTCAGTTATTTGCATATACTGTGTCATTCTTCTTTTCTTATCAACATACCCACTGCACTAAACTAACCCAACATTTTCCTTTTAAAAATTCACTTTTTAACTTAATTTAAAAAATCAAACTCACTGCCATCGAGTTAGTTCCAACTCATAGCAACCCCCATTGGGTTTCCAAGGCAGTCAGTCTTTATGGAAGTAGATTGCCCATCATCCGTCTGCAGAGAGGCTCGTCGATTTGAACCTCCAACCTTCTGGTTAGCAGAGAAATGCCTTAGGCACTATGCCACCAGAACTCACCTTCTATCATTATAGTAAGTGAAAAATGAGAATCACTTGTTCAAAATAAGAAGGAAGCTTAAAAAATAGATTTAATTGTTAAGGTAAAAGTTAATTGTTCATGTTTCATCTGAAACCAGTTCACCATCATCAGGATGTGTCTACTTCATCTCGGCCACACCTGGCTTGGGGCTAGGGTGTCTGGGCCTCACTGAGAGTCAGTCCTGCATGTGGGTCCTTTTGCAAAACTGCAGAGAGGTGACTTAAGCTGGCTAGGCCTCAGTTTCCTTCCCTGTCAATTGGGAATAACAATATACCTGTACCGTAGAGATGTTGCAAACATTGGATGAAGTGACACATGAAAGCTCTTTTAAGAGGCCTGGCAGGTATTATGTGCCTCAAAAGCACTGCCTGTTTTTTCCAGAGTTCTCATCACAATAGCCAGACTTCATCTCACCTACTTTGGTCATGTTATCAGAAGGAACCATCCCCTGGAGAAGGATATCATGCTTGGTAAAGTGGAGGGTCAACAAAGAAGGGGAGGCCCCTCAATGAGATGGATTGACACAGTGGCTGCAACAATGGGCTCAGGTATAACAAGGATTGTGAGGCTGGCACAAGAGCAGGCAGTGTTTCGTTCTGCTGTGCATAGGGTCACTATGAGTCGGAGATGACTGGATAGCACCTAACAACAATAACACTGTAAGTACCCTTGTGATTTTCAGAGCATCCAACACAATCTTTGTTTGGAAAATAAGGTTGTTAATAGGTAAGACTAGACAGAGTTCAACTTGAAATTGAAGGCATCTAAGAAACAGAGAGAAAAATGTAATTAAAGTGCTATCACAGCTAAGTACAAAATCCAGTAAACTAGAGCAATGATGTATATGAGGTTCAACTGGTTAAGGTAAAATGTATCTTTAAAAAGTAGTCCGAGGAAATCTCCACCAGAAAGTGGTTGCCCAGGTTCTCCGAGCACAGCCTCTCATCCAAACAGTCCTGTAGAGAAAGAGAACTGTAGATTCTTGGAGGCACAGGCCGCATGCAAATCAGATCTGTCCAAGTGCAGAGTCCAACGTCCTCAGCCCCACTTGGCACAGCTTCAGCCACCGATCTGGGCTTCACAGCCATGCCTGGTTCCAGCCAGAAGTGAGGCTTTCTGCAGAGTCAGGATGCCTTTCAGCCTGGGTCAAAGAGGCTCGCTCTGTGGCCAGTCCTCAGCCTCTAGCCAAGCAGCTGCCAGACATTCTGCCACAGAATTTTCCCAAATGAAATTTCCCCCTTCCTGTGCAACTTAGCACCCTGCCTTGACCTGCTCTCACTTTCAACCACTTCCTTTCTTTCTCAACACCCAGCTTCTCTCTACATGCCCTGAGTTTCTTCACTGTGACATTTCTCCCTTCTTCCAGGATATTAATCTTTCTCTCTCTGCCTTGTTCTCTCTTTTCTCTGTCATCCTACCTTCTCTTTTCCTTCTTTCTTCTTCCTTACCTTCTTCCCCTTTCTCTTGACCTCTCCTTCTTTCTCTCCTGCCTTCCTTGGTTTCTCCCTCCCTCCTTCTCTTCCCTCCTTCTCTTTCTTCCTTTTTTCTTTCACAAGTGTTTATTGAACACTTACTAATGGACTAGGTATTGGGCTAGGAGTTACAAAGGTAAACAGGATCTCTGTCCTGAAAGACTTTCAGTTAAAAAGGAAAGACTAACATTAACTAATCATAGCTCAAATAATTATTTAATTTTACCAGCAATAATACTATAAGGGATCCAAATGGGTCAGATCCTAGCTAAAGAACTTACTTGGCAAGTTCCATGTTCAACTGACATACCTAACACACTTGATTGTGAGTACCATGTAGAGCAAGGATTATATCTGCTTTGCATTATATCTTAAGCATCTAGTACACTGACTGGCACATACATACAATATGTACTCTGTAAATGTTTGTAAAATAAATGAATAAAAAATATTTTTAAGTATAACCTGATAGAGCTCATTTAGGCCTCTGTGTGGCAAAAGTCGTTTGCACCCAACTACTAACTGAAAGGTTAGCAGTTCAAATTCACCCAGAAGCGCCACGGAAGAAAGGTCTGGAAATTTACTCTCATAAGATTACGGCCATTGAAAACCCTAAGAATCACAGTTCTACTCTGAAATACATGAAGTTGCCATGAGTTGGAATCAATTCAATGAGTTTAATAGTGCTCCTTTAGACACAGAAGTTGTACAGGAAAATCAGTGCTCAAGGGAGGCTATGACCAAAGGTGGCATGTCTCCTGTTTCTCTATCCTGTCCTTTCCCATCCTCCCAACAACCAACCATATGCCAAAGGTATGAGATGCCAAGCAATGGATGAAGGCCAAATGTCCTACTCTATTTTTTGCCCTCAACTCTTGGATAGGGAAAACTATTCAAGAAAGCCTTTCCAGGAACCCCCAGTTTTGGGAGAACTAAAGGACAGTCACTCTACTTGGCTTTGTGACTTCCTTAGTGTGGACACATTTCAACTACTTTCACCCTGGCCAATAAAGTATTTTTTCCATTCACATCCACTTTGGGACTTTTCCTTTTGACTATATCAATTATGCAGGAAACAGTGGGTTAATGCAAGTCATGCAAATTTGATAAGCTAGGAAAAGTAACTAATCAGAAATTGAGGATGGAGAATTTGGTGATAACAGAAAGGAAAGAAAGTATCCAGAATGTATTTACTCCATCACAGTTTTTCTAGAAAATGAAAAATAATAATAAGGCTTTGAAGGATGGGAGTAAACAAGTTAACAAATAAAACCCTCAAGATTACAGCAAAGTCACCCACTGTCTTAGAGGGAGTTGGATTGTATGTCCAGATGATTGTAGATGGGAAGATGGTAGATGTGGTAGTTAAGGTTATGTGTCAATTTGGAGGGGCCTGGTTGAGTGGCTGGGAAGCTGGATGTAGTTATTCCCCATGGTGAAACTGGTAATCAAGTCCGTAGTGGAATCTACTGGAGCATCCTTAGGGATGTGGATTGCTTCTAGTATATAGGGAGAAGTTTTGAGAGAAGTCCTTGCAACTTTTTGGCATGCGTGGACATTGCACATAGCCTAGTCTTCATTCAGTAGCCTGCCACATTTCCTGCCGATCTTGGGACTGTCTCTGGACTTGAACTAGCAACATGTCATGTTGTTTGGTAATCTTGGGACTGTGCCATTTTATTCATTGGCCTTGGGTTTGTCAGCCTCAGCAGCCTGTAGCTGCTTGAGTTAAGAAAAGCCTCCAGCTTCAGTGGGCCAGGAGCAGGAGGCAGAGCTGAAGCCCAAGCCCCTAGAGCTGGCACTTTTAACCCAAATTTCTAGCCTCCTAAACTATAAGAGAATAAACCTTTGTTTGTTAAAGCCATCCACCCATCTGTGGTATTTTCCATTAGAGCAGCACGAACTACCAAAACAATGGGTGACCAGGGTGGTAACGTAGCAGAAGAACAGTTGTCCCCTTCCTTGTTGGGGGACCCACAGAAGGTGTATAGAAGCTAGTTAAAAGGCCTTGCAAGAGGCTTGAGCATATGTAGGTCGACATTGGACCTTATGCTCGACCTAGATTTGACTTGACTCTAATAAGAATCTGTACAACTCGGCAGTGATATGACAGTAAGTTTCCATGGATTTGAAAAAGGGCTTCAAACCAGTTCATTCTGGTTTGATCTTCTGTGGAGAAATTACATTTCCACTGCAGATAGACTGAATCAGAATCTACATTTTAACAAGATTCCCGGGTGATTCTTATTTGGGGATCTTGTTAAAATGTAGATTCTGATTCAGTCTATCTGGGGTGGAAAGGCAAACTCTCAGCAGGGGGTTGAGCCCAAATAAACTGGTTCAAAGCCCTGATTTGAAAGCACAACTAGTGTCAAAGAAATTGATTGCTTTTTTGGAGAAAATTACCCTCATTGTTACTGTACTGGACAAAAAATTGCAAGAGATGCAACATCTCTCACTCCCTGGCTCAGGACACAGACAGTGCTTTTCCCCCAGTGCACAGGGGAACTAGGCTGATGTAAGGGCTGGCGAGGTCACCGTCAACATTCTGTCTGCACCCCAGCAAGCAAATCAACTCAATGGCAACTTGTTTGGGAAAAAAAAAGAAAAAAAGGCCTATCTTAGCCTGAATCTCCCACAGAAGCAAGACCTTGAACAAAGGTTATTTGCTGGTCGTTTACTTGGTGATTCTAGGGAACAGGATTTGGGGAATTAAGGAGATTGAATAAGGAAGGATGGAAAGTCCATAAAGGATGTGTATCAAGTTGGTCACTGCCATGGGGCACTGGCATTGGATCCCCCAATCCTTTGGGGCCTCCTGAGGACCATTTAGACCACTTCTCAGAATATTTTACCCAAGAGACAAAAGGGAGAAAGGTTTTCTGTATGAGATAGGTCCTCATACCTCATTGATCCAAGGCTTTCCCATGGAGTTTTATCCTCCACCCACCCCTCTCTCCACTTTTGGGTCGCACACGCACAAATGTTCAGCAGGCTTCCCTGGGAATCCAGAACACAGCCTCAGAGAAGCCCCAAGGCCAGCAACAAGGTATATGCCAATTGCTGTGGTAAGTTACTATCAGCATGAGATGTGTCAAAGCCCATGTAGTGGCTAGAGCCTGCTTACCTCAGTGCTGAGGCCAAAAGGCTGTGAGATGGTGCACAAGAGCCATCTTATAGGTAGGACATCACATGGGGCTGTCCAGCTGGCAGATGGGTAAATCATCTAAAGCTCTAAAGAGACCAGGAATAGAGATAAAGATTTTGGAACCATCGATCTAGAGGTGGTAGTTGAAACCATGGGAATGTATGTTGAGGACAGTATCCTGGGGAACACTGAAGGCATGGGGAGAAGAAGAGCCTGTTAAAAAGCAAGAATGGTTAGAGAGAGAAAAGTACAATCAGGAGATTGTGGCACTGAGGAAACCAAAATGGAAGCAGGTGACAAGGAGATGAGTTGAAGGTCTCCAATACATCACATATCATCTAAGAAATCCCACTGGGTTTGCAATCAAATCTTGGGTGCCATCAATAAGAGGAAGATCAGTAAGATTGTGGTTAGAGGCCAGAAAATAATGAACTGAGGTATAAACAGGAAGTGAGAAATTGGAAAGAATAATACAATCTTCATAGTCACAAGGATCACACTCAAAGAGGAGGAGAGTAGCAAAGAGGTGAGAACAGATATAGAGACAGGCCAGACTTTAGGTTAGTGAATGAGGAGCTGAGGAAGGTCAGGCAACACAGTCTTTATTTTCTCGATGAAACAAGATCATCTGCTGAGTGTGTGGGGGTACATGAACTAGAGCGGGCCTTCTTTCTTCTCCCAACACAAGCTTTCGGCCTGAGGACTGCAAGAGAGAATTTGGTCTCCCA
The DNA here is from genome assembly GCF_000298275.1 of Orycteropus afer afer. Taxonomy (NCBI): domain Eukaryota; kingdom Metazoa; phylum Chordata; class Mammalia; order Tubulidentata; family Orycteropodidae; genus Orycteropus; species Orycteropus afer. The sequence continues at coordinate 20,989,167 of NW_006921603.1, read as the reverse complement.
TTTAGTTATTGCTGTTAGTCGATCAGTAGGTATTTAGCAAATATTCACAAACTACCAGACCCTGTGCAAGTAACTAAGGACAATGCAAGGATGACTATGATTTCATCCCTATTTGTAGTGAATTTTCAAGCTTAGATTCTGGGAATTAGCTACATTTCAGAGAAAGTTAGAAACTGAGCTGGGTCAGGGATGCTGATCTGGTGTCCAGGGGTCTACTTATTCATTCAACAAATTCACTGATGGGTTAATATATGCCCAGCACTGATTCAGGTACTCAGAAAACAAAACAGACAAAAATCCTGCCCTAGTGGACCTTATCTTCTAATGGGGTGTATTAGTTAGGAGAGTGTAAGTTATTCTGTTGTCAACATAAAACCAGTTGCCATTGAATTGAGTCTGACTCATGGTGGCCCCATGTATGTCAGAGTAGAAATGTATTCCATAGGGTTTTCAATGGCTGATGTTTTGGAAACAGATCACCGGGCTTTTCTTCTGAGGTACCTCTGGATGAATTCACATCTCCAACCTTTTGATTCACAGCTGAGTGCATTAACTCTGCACCACTCAGGAACTCCACTGTTGTAATAAGTAACTTCAAAATACCAGTGGCTTAACAAAACAATACTTTATTTCTCTTTTACATAAAGCCCATCTTGAATCCCAGTGATTCTCCAGGGCCTCCACACAATGACTGGGGTGCCCAGGAAGCTTCACTATCTCACCTTGAGGGTCCTTGGTTGCTATGGCCCACAATACTTTCTCTCAGGACTCGTCCATGGCCTCACCTAACAGCAAGGAGGTTGAGAAATCCAGGACAGCAGATAGAATAGTTGGTGAGCATTATTGTCTCTGTCACACAGAGTAAGACAGCCCATAGAACAAAAAATAAGTATGTTTCACAGTATTTAATAAGACAATAAGTGACGTGGGGCAAAGTGGAGCAGGGTAAGGGGGACTGGCAATGCCGAGAAAGAGGGCAACATTTAAAATAGGATTATTGTGGTTGGTTTCACTGAGAAGGTGGCATTTGCACACAGCCAAAAAGGAAATGAGTAAGGCATTTGATATCCTGGAAAAGAGTGGTCTTGCAGAGGAAATAGTCAGTGCAAAGGCCTTGAAACAAGAAGATGCCTTAAGGAGTAGAGAGTAGTAGAATGTGAGGTTGGAGAGCTAACAAAGGTAGATCATGTAGGGTATTAGAGGCCATTGTCAAAAACAGTGGTTTTTTACTCTGAGGTGAAAGGAGCCACTGCAGATTAGGAGCAGAGGAATGTCATGACCTGATGGAAGCTTTGTCATCTTTGCTTTGACTAAGCTGTGAAAAATAGATGGTAGGCAAAGGGTGGCTTCCAGGAGACAAGATAGAAGACATTGCAGTAATCTAGATGAGAAATGATGGTGCTTTGGACCAAAGTAGTGGTAGCAATGGTGGAAATTTCTGGAAGCTCATGCCATAGGGTAGAGTGACTGGGGCTTCTGTGCTTCATAAGCCCTGCCAGAGTCAGCCATGACAGTGCACAGTCCCTGAGGTGAAAGTATCTCTGAGCTACGGCTCCTAGTTGCCCTTCAGGTCTAGAACTGAACTCACTCCTGTGGTTTCCAGCCAAACAATAGCCAGGCATATGGGGTGAACATTAGGTATACTCCTTGGAGCATGGGAGAATAGAAAGGCAGTGTTTGCCCAGGGACATAGCTTTTAGGGTTGGGAAAGCATGGGAGGGAAGGACACAGGGAAGAGGTAACTATAGGGAGGAAGTGGGAAGAGAGCTGTTACATTGTGGGGAACTGCAGTCAATGTCATGAGACAAAATGTGTATGAACTGCTGTATGGAAAATGAATGTGCTCTGTAAACTTTCACCCAAATCACAATAAAAATAAATAATAAATAAATTAGAAAAAAAACACTTTTTTTTTTAAAAGAGAGTATCTCTGAGATGGTGGGGGTAGCAGGGGGTGGGAAAGGCAGATATGGTGTCCAGCACCAGGGATGAGGAACAGGTAGATGCAAAGCCAGGTCCTGCACATGGAGCCTGCTGATGAATTTGCCTCTAGAGCACAGGCAACCTGCCACGGGAATGATCACACCCACTAGGTGACAATTCTGCAGTCCCGCCACCCTTTCTCCTGTCACAACAAATACACACTGAAGAGCATGGGGAAGAGACTGAGGCCTGCAGAGTCACATTGATCCAAAAGCCAGAGTCAGAGTCAGAAAAGGAATCCATGTGTCCTGCTGCTACCCAGCTGCCCAGCTTAAAGCTGCCGCTTCTTTCTCTTGCTCTTCTCTTGTGACATATTCTTGCCAAGATCAAGACAGCCAGGGGAAGGAGGGCAGGGTGAGTAGAGTGAGTCTTTCTTACCTATTCCCCCATTACCACCCCACTTCTGTGCACTTGGCACAGGCTTTGGGAGTCCTCACATCCCAACAGAACTTTTTAGGTCTATGGCTATGAAGGAGATAAGATGTACAGGAAATGTAGCCAAACAGCTTGCAGGCTGTTCTAGTGCTTACAGATTAAAACACAGACTTTGGTATGAAAGGAGCTGGTTCAAATCCCAGTTTTGCCACTAAATAGTTACGGGAACTTATGTTGTTGTTGTTGTTGTTGTTGTGTGCCTTCAAGTCAGACCTGACTCATAACGACCCCTCCTTGGGTTTCTGAGGCGGTCTCACTTATGGAAGTAGATTGCCCAACTTTCTTTCCGAGGAGTGGCTGGTGGGTTTGAACCGCCAGCCTTCTGGTTAGCAGTCAAGTGCCTTAAGCACTACGCTACCAGAGCTCCTCTTATAAGGTTACTTTAACCTCAGTGAGCCTCAATCTCCTTATTTTAAAAATAGGGATAATAAACCTATCTCATAAGATTGCTGTAATACATGTAATATATATAAAATGTCTGGTTCAGACTAGGAGGATAGGACTGACACTACAAATTGATTCACTCAAAATCGATTCCCAAATACCTTCTTCTTTGCCTTCCTCTACTCAACAGCCAGGAAGAGGAAATACTCCCAGCTCTCCCTGCAGCTAGGGGTGGCCACAAACTCAGTTATAGCCCATGAGATGTTCTGAACAGCAAATTCTTCAGTCTCTCTCTCTCCTTCCTTTTTTCTCCCTTTCCTTGCCTGGAACCCAACTGTGAGGCTGGTGGAAGAGCAGCCATCTTGCAGCCGTGAGGTAGCAAGCACAAGGATCAAAAGCTAAGGATGATGGAGTGGCAGGATACAATATATAGGTCCTTGATAATGTTTTGGAACCACTGTTTTAGTTCAAGCCTACCTGCCCAGAAATTTTTTGTTGTGTGAGATAACTACTTCCTTACTGGTATTTGCTAGTCCTTGCTGTGGGTATAAGCATTTGGCTGCTAACCAAAAAGTCGGCAGTTCAAACCTAACAGCTGCTCTTCAGGAGAAAGACAAGGGAATCTGTTTCTATAAAGATTTATAGCCTTGGAAATGCTATGGGGCATTTCTACTCTTTCCTAGGAGGTCACTGTGTGTCAGAATCGACTTGCTGGCAGTAGATTTTGCTGGGGTTTCTGCTATGTGAAACAAAAGCTATCAATAACATTAGCTATCATCATCATCATCATCATCATCATCATCATCTTCACATCTGATCTCCTGCAGGTTTAACTACTGCCTGTTCAGAGCTTTAGATTTCATTACCTAATTAGAGAGCCAATTACGATTTATTAAATGGATCTCTAAGGCAGTATTTCCCAGGGAATATTCCAAGAATTTGGATCTTTAACGTATTAATAAATTTTCTGAGAAAAGTAAGAGCTCTATGGTCAAATAAAAAATTGGTGGCACCTCACAGAGAGCCTTATAACAGTGCTTTTCAAACTGGTATACTGTTTGAGGACTTTCCAAGGGATATGTGCAAAAGGCTGATTTAAAAAATACCAATTTTAGATCCTCAACTTCCATGGGTACTCTCTCCTTCATAAGTTTAATATCTGAAGACTCTTCATTATGACTTCTTTACCTATCCTTTCACCAGACCCATTCTCTCACCGTACAAAAGAAGGGCACACCTCTGGCCCACCAGAACTTACTCAGGGACATCATCCAGGTCAGAAGAAACCTTTATGCTACAAAGAGAAAATTCCAAATATCAGTGTTTAGCTGGATTTTAATGACTTAGTAAGAAATCTTTTTGTAAGTCATGTGGCTTCCCATTTTTTGCTTTCAAAAAATTGAAGAATATCCTAATTGAATTGTGAGCTGATAGATTTAAAATATTTTCTTATGATAAATAACTGAGTGTTCTTTGTCTTATATCTATGATAACTTAGACTTCAGTGACAATGATGTTAAATCCATTCTCCCCTACTTATTAACTTTCTCCATGCATACATCTATAAAAATAATAAATAGAAATAGAATGAATACTGCACTCTGTCTCATTCTAACAATAATTCATCCGTGAATACAAGAAACAATTGAGAAAAAGATCTGTTGAACTTACTAAGAAATGAAATCCCTATGAACATTCACATTTGATATTTAATAATTATGCATCAAAATTTGTAATATTTATCCATTGTTATCTGTTGACAAGAGAAGGAAAGAAAATTAATATACTAGAAGCCTTCAACTTACATATATATCTTTTTGTTTTTATTGTGGAGGTGGAGAAGTAGGATAGGGTGACCAATAAAAGAATTTTATGCATTAAACATATTATTTGAGGATAAAATTCTGTTGGAGAAATACAATGGAAATACACATTAAAGAAGAAAAGGACAAAAAAAAAAAAAAGTGCAAATATCTGACTTTTAAAGAAGAGCTTGCCTGTGTAGTTTTTAGCCAGATGGTGATAGGTAGCAAATCATGGTGGCTGGTGTCAAATTACTGTGGTATTTTAGAATTCCTTGAGAAACATTTAAGAGAGAGTTAATTATGAGACTTTATTTATAAATGGAAATATTTATAGTATGTCAGAAATGATATCCTTTAAAACTATTTAAACTTATCATGAAACTTTTGAGATGATTACTTAAGAAAATAGGCAAGGAGTACAAAATAAAAAAAAAAAACACCTTTTTGGCGACATATGCAGGCAAAAACTTAAATATTGCTGCCTTAGAGGATCTGCTTTCAAGTAATTAAGAATCATATTGTGAAAATGGTGGCTCTACAAACAACCCTTTGTTTTCCTTAAAAATACTAATTATAATCATTATCTTGCATATTATACATGTACCAGGCAAACCTTTACATTTAGATAATGCAAAGGTAAAATTCACCTCTTGCCTCTCTCCTACTTAATTATAAAAGACAGATGTCTGGAATCCAAAGTTACTAATCTATCAATAAGTTTTATCTAAACTCTTCGTCTTAGAGTGTAACCAAGGAGATAATACAGCTCATAATTAAATAGCTTAGAAGAAACATGTATTTGAAGAACAAACTACAAAAAAAGAAAAAGAAAAAGAAAAAGAAGATTGCACTCCTAATGAAAAGCAAATTAAATACGGTGACAGTGATGGCTGTACAAGAAAAATATGTGTTTTGTTAGCTGCCATCAAGCTGGCCCCTGACTCGTCGCAGGGCCAAATACAACAGAACAAAATGCTGTCAGGTCCTGTGCTGTCCCCATAGTGGATTGGAAAGAGGACCACTGCAATCCATAGGGTTTTCATTGGCTGATTTTTGGGAGGCTATATCCAGGCCTTTCTTCCTAGTCTGTCTGAGTTTGGTGATCTGCTCAGCATCACAGCAATATACAAGCCTCCACTGACAGACAGGTGGTGGCTCTACATGGAGTACATTTCCTGGAATCGAACTGGGGTCTCCCACACGGAAGGTAAGAGTTCCACCACTGAACCACCAGGACCTCTAATAGGAAAAACAGGCAGTGCAAATAGATGGTAGTTAAACTTTCTTCCTCAGCTGTCTTTTGTAGAATGTATTCTCTACTTTTATGTTGGAGATCCAGCAGTTCTAAAAAGAGAAGGGAAAGAACAGTAACCAAGAAAAATAAAGAGCTGATTTTAGGTGGGAGGGGAGCTGTTGCATTGTGGTAAACTGTGGTCAATGTCATGAGACAAAGTGTATGTGAACTGCTGTATGGAAAGTGAATTTGCTCTGTAAATCTTCACCCAAATCACAATTTAAAAAAAAAAAAAAAAGCTGATTTTATGGAAAGGCCTGGTTACATTTTAAATTAGTATATTTATTAAAGAGTTATGCTTCTAAGTGAAACAGGAAGTCAGAACTTAAGGGATATTTTAGAGAGAGCCAAATATTTCAGAAGGAAGGAATTATTTAGGGTGCATTACAGATATGTTAAAAAAAAAAAACTTCTTTGAAGGAGTTATTTGGTAAAGAATCTTCAACAATTAAGATTCCTGTTTAAGTTTTCTCATTTATCATAAAAAGAAAGATAGGATAAATGTAAGGAAAATAGATTTTCAGTTAACATGGCATCATCACTATTGTGAGATGATCAAATTGTGGCTTGAATAAACTCTAATAACTAAAGCCAACCTTTGCCTACTATTAATAACAATCAGGGCAGGATTGACAAATATTAGTGAGCTTAATACCTAGTTTTCAAGTCTGATTAGACCAAGAATCCTAACACCTCCTCTGGAGGTGTCAAAATAGTCTAAAGACAGGAGAAATGTGGTAAAGACCTGAATAGTGCATATTAGGAATACTTGATGCCTGAAAATAAGGAGCCAACTAAATATAATGGGAAAGTGGATTTTCTGGTCCAAGCAAAAGAGTACAGAAGACCTGTTTGTAAGAAAAGAAAACAACAACAAACATTTCTCTCAATCCCATCCTATTCCACATCGTATCTCAAGTATTGCTTAGTGTGGTATCAAGAATAAGGCTCTTCCCCATTGAACCTGTTGCTCCTTTTGTACTGCCTTGCTTGGTGGGGGTCCCTAAACCGCACATTTGCACATGGCAGCCCTGATCGATTATCCACCCATCCGTAAAACTAGAAGGTGGGAATCATCCTTGATTTCCTCTCATGTTTCCCTCACCCACTTCTTTCTCCCCTTTCTACTACATCCAGTCCCTGAGCTGCTCCTAGCAAACAGCTCAAAAAATCTATGTGGAATGAATAGTCAGATTTAATATGATTTATGATTAGCCTCTTTCCTCAGGAAATATTCTGGCAAGGATGAGTTGACAGACACAAAAATCCCTGTCCTAAGGACTGTTCAGGTGCCAGCTCCTCTAGGAAGTCTTCTAGATCTTCTCCCACCAATCAAATTGGGGTAGATCTTCTGATCTCCCAAAGTACACTATGTTTACCAAAGAATTTGTGATTCTGTCAGGTCACAATTGATTTACTTGTCTGTGTCCCTTACCAGCTAGGGAGTTTTACACATGGATCACCAAGGCCTAGCACAGTATCTGTAGTGAAACACAAAGACAATGAATGTTGTTGAATGAGTGAAAGAATGATACAGTGAATGAGTATACTAACAGATGCACATAAAGCAGTCCTATGAGAAGACAGAGGAAGGAGCAACTAATTCTGCTATTGAGGTGAGTGAAAGTGAGGAAGTGCCTTTTGAGCTATTGTTGAAAAATGAACAGGAGTTTCCGTGGTAATCAAGGCAAGGAAAAGCATTCCAAGCAGAAGGAACAGCACAAACAAAAGCATATAAGCAAGAAAGCACACAAAGAATTTAAGACAAAGAGAGTCTGGCAAAGCTGGAGAACAGCTTTGAGGAGGAGGAACTAGTGGAAATGTAGCTAGAAAGCTTGCTTTAAATAAGTTGTGAAAGACTTGGAAGTGGTATCAAGGAGTTTGGAGCTTATAAACTAGAGAGTCATTGAAATTTTCAGGCAAGTAATAATATGATCAGATCTTTAAAAGGAAAAAAAATTGTTTCCTTTTTGGTATCTAAAAGCCATGGACTTTACTTCCTCCTTTTTTATATTTCTTGATACATTTCACGGAAATAAAAACACAAAGGCCATTTGAAGCAATTTTTCTTCCCTCCCCTGGTCTGAGCTAGGCATATTTTTCTCTTTTTCTTGTTTTCTGGCCAGTTGCTTGGTAAAGTGAGTGCATCATACAGCTGGGAAAACAAGAGCTTCTGGCGTTTGTTTGGCTGCTGAGCTATGTGGGTGAGCGCGAGTCCGGGCAGCGTGTCAGCTCCTTCCTGAAAGTCTGGGTCGAGGAAGTCTGCAATACAACCTTGTTTACTTCATTTTGCTTTCAGAGTCAAGAACACTGGTTCTGATTACTGCAAAGGTGTATGTGGTTGCTGCTGGCTCATAACCCTGTAATTCCTTGAAAAGATGATCTGATTGAGACAACCGTGACCTGATTTTAATACCCCCGTTCTTTTGAAATATCCAGATGAAAAGTGATGCATTATTTTCCTAGTGGCTTTTGTTTCTGGCTAACTGTAATAGCTTCTTGGGTCACTAGGAGTAATTCTGTGGTACTGAGTTCGCTGGTCTGGCAGATTTCATGGGGGAGACAGTGAGTGACCCATCTGAAGCAACAATTCTAGCCCAAACACCAGAAGTTACAGTTAACTGACAAATAGTTACTGAGTGTCTGCTGTGTGTCAGGCACTATACCAGGCCTTAGGGACACCAAGATGAATAAAACACTGTCTAGTAAGTAAATTGGGAGCTCTGGTAGCATAGTGGCTAAGGCACTTCACTGCTAACCAGAAGGCTGGAGGTTCAAACCCACCAGTCACTCCTCGGAAGGAAGACGGGGCAATCTACTTCCGTGGTGATACTGCCTCAGAAACCCAAGGAAGGGTCGCTATGAGTCGGGTCCGACTTGACGGCACATAACAACAACAACAACAACAGTAAGTATAGTAACGATTGTGAGGCTGGCACAGTACCTGGCAATGTTTCATTCTGTTGTTCATAGGGTTCCTATGAGTTGGAACCGACTTGACAAGACCTAACAACAACAACAGTACAATCTAGAAACTAGATTAAAAACTCATCAAAAGTAAGACTCAACTCTTATTTCTGTTTACATGCCCCAATGAGACTAGCACAATATCAGGCTCCAGGCAGAACCCTGATAGCTTGGAAAAAACAAACAAACAAAAAAAAAACACCTTGGCTTTCTGAGGCAGTAAATGTTTATGGAAGTAGATTGCCCAGTCTTCCTTCTGCAAAGTGCCTGGTGGGTTGGAACCACCAACTTTCTGGTTAGCAGTCAAATGTCTTAGGCACTGTGCAACCAGAGCTCCTTGATAGATAATGGACGTTTAAATAAACCGATATATTTAAATTTAGCCCCCAAAATGTTTACTGAGCAACTACTATGGGCTGACATTGTGTTTGCAAGAGGAATGAAGATAAGATAGAGCCTGTGTGGTCAAACTTCTCCCAGTCTCCTGGGCGAAGACAGATGTGAGCACAAGTATTCAGTAATATGAATCTGAGGCCTTAAGGAACCTCTGAGCCCCTAAGGGACCTCTTGCCACCCTGCAGTCAGAGATCTCCCCACCCCCAGACCTCCCTACTAAAGGGATAACACCTGACATGGAAGGAAGAGTCCAGAACACTGTTCCAGCACTATGCCCATTCTGATTGGTTAGTACTTTCGCCTTATCAATTGATAAGACCTTAATATCATTCCTCCAGGTAGTAGTAGAGCCACAAGCCATTCACATATAGGGAACATAGAAGGAAACAACTTCTTGATGATCTGAAAAGGAATGATTTCTTTAGGAGACTCAAAGGTGCTTGATTAGATTTGGAAGATAGGTATGCAGCCTCCAGCAAAACCCAGCATAGCGGATGATACTTTGCTGCTAGGAATCTACTCAAAACCCCTGGTAAGCATGTGCCAGAAATCAGATTGTGGAATCCAGATACAAGGGAGTATTGTTTCATGTATCTGCCCATTGTTTCATGAAAATAATTATGGATTCCAGACACAGGAAATCATTTTGAAATAGTAGTAAAACACGTTTTAATTTTAAAAGTTAGTATAAATATAAATATATATATATATATATATATATATATATATATTTAATATTTCCTATTCAGGACCAATCATTATCCACAGGCATAGATAATCTTTGCTCAAATAATCTTTTTACCTGCTGAGTCATTAGACTCACTCATGAGTAGTAATGATCCAGAGAATCCTGTAACAGTTTCAGAATCTTTAGGGCTAATCCTCTTGGTAGGGGAGAGAGGAGTGCTTTTGCTTCCTTTTTAATGCCTGCAAAGCTGAAGGTGAGAGCCTAAAAATATTATGGCACCTTCACAGGTCTGAAGAAAGAGAGAAAGAAGAGAGGGAGGGAAGAAGTGGAGAGAGGAAGGGAAGAAACAGTCAACTGGGGGGAAAAAAAATACAGTGCTTCCCAAACATTTCCTCAGATTTTCAAAACAGATTCATAAAACCCTAAAACTGGAAGAGCCAATTTCCCACTTGCAAAGGCACCAAATATCACCTGAGCTGGTTTCTCGATAGGATCCACAGTCATTCCATGGAAGCGTGCCAGCTGTTCCCTTCTCACTTTTATGAGCAAAAACAATGAAGTAAATTACACTTTCCTGTGTTCTACAGGTAATTGAATTTGGCTTCTTAAAATTCAGGTGTTGAGGTGTTGAGAACATGCTAGTTCTTTCCTTATCTTGCTTTTGTTTTTACCTCTTCACTTCAAGCAGGATTTCATAATATTGGTTATTTAAAAGTAGATTATTGGCATACAATTCTGACTTCTTCAGTCTCATCTTTCTTCCCCTCGTCACCTTGCACACAAATTCTAGCTCTCTGTTCACACATAGATAACACACCAATTCGTCTTTGGGCATTACTCATGTCATCCTGCCCCACAGAATGACCCCTCCCTCAATTTTCCTGGAAAAATGGTCTGCTCCAAGATGATTTTCCTTAGCTCCTTTCCCCCTCTGGATAAAGTGCCCTTTCTCTGTGCTCCTATTTCATGCTCAGTATATCTCCATCGTTACACTTAACACATTGTATTGAAAGTACCATGTTTGTCTTTATAGCTGTCTCCCCCTCTAGACTCAAGCACAGTGACTAGGTCCCCCCAAATTTTCATATTCTTATGGCTTGGCATACTGCTAGAAACATAGTAAGTACTTGTTGCAGTTTTATTTATTTATTTTTTATTGCTGCATAACAGATTACCCCAGAGCTTAAAGCAACAACATTGATTAGCTCACAGTTTCTGTGGATCAGGAATTCAGGTGCAACTCAGCTGGGTGGTTGTAGCTCAGGGTCTCCCAAAGGCTGCAATCAAGGTGTCAGCCAAGCTGTGCATCTCAAGGCTCCCTGGGGAAGGCTCTGCTTCCAAGCTTACTCATGTGGCTGTTGGCAAGACTCAGAAAATCTACTTCCAAGCTCATGCACATGGTTTTTCGTAGGCTTTAGATCTTTGCTAGCTGCTGACTGAAGGTGTTATTTCCTTGCTACATGGCCTCTCTGTAGGGTTACTCCAAGCAGGGCAGCTGGATTCCAGTAGCATGAGGACAGAGAGACAGAGAAAAGCAGACAGCTGGGGAGCAAGACAGAAGTCATAGTCATTTTTTAAGCTAACCTTGGAAGTGGCATTCCATCACATTTGCTGTATTCTTTTTGTTAGAAGTAAGTCACTGGGACCAGCCCTCACTCAAGGGGAGATGATTGCACAAGGGCATGAATACTAAGGGGTGGGGGTTATTGGTAATCATTTAAGAGCCTGCCAACCACAGTGCTTAATAAATACATTGAAAAAAATGGATGAATCTTTCTAGTCAGAATGACTCCTTCCTGAAGGCCCATGGCATTTGAACTCCTTTTGGGGTACACATCACAGTGTGACTTTTCATCTGAGTATATAGTCATGCATCAGTGGATTACAAGCAACTGCGTAAAAACAGTGTCAGACATACAGCTGGCACTCAATAATATTTGTTAAGTGATCAAATAAATAAGTGAAAGGAAAAGCAGTAGAGCCTGGAACATACGCATCATTATCTGTTCTTTAATGATAGAATTTTTCATTTTCAGCTAGGTAAATAGCTGCCCCACCAGAGACCATATTACACAATGGCCCTTGCAAGTAGCATTGATCATGTTACCAACTTTTGGCTAATAGAATGAGAGTGAAACATTGGACAGCCACTTTCCTGTTTCCTTTCCCACTGGCTGGTGCACAGAGGTTTAGGTGAGACCCTGAGAAGGAAGATACATTTTGGGGTAGCAGAGCCATCCTTTGAGATGACCTGTCTCTGGACCAATATGTGAAACAGAACTGAACTTCTATCTTCTAAAAGCCACTGTGCTTTGGGATCTTGTTAAATAATCATAGAATATAACTTATCTGGCACAGAATTTAAAAAGGAAGCCAGAAAGAAGGCTCCCACCACCTCTCAACCCATCCTAGAACTAGCCTCATGCCTTACACCCCCTGTAGGAATGTTTGGTATATTAAATTGTGTCTTCCAGGCCCTTCAGGCTGTGTTGAAAATGAGAAAGAAGTATTTAAATCACCATTCACCTATCAGGCAAGTGCAGGCTTCTTGGATCAACTTTTGCAAAATTCTGGGGCTGTGAAGCCCCTCAGAGAAGCAGCCCACAGCCGTTTGGAGTGGCCTTAACTTTCGAAGGTCGAGGGCAGGAAGCCCACCAAGAAGGGACACACATGAGGATGGCTTCTGCTCAAAGAAATCCTGTTCATGTTGAGGTTTCCTCACAGGAGGCTGATTTGTTTTCCCAGACAGGAGGAGACTAGTTCTCAGCACAACCACTGCAAAAGGCCAGGTCAGCAGCTTCCCAAAATCTCTGCATCCATCAAGGGCAGCAGGTGTCCCACTGGGCAGAGTCAGCTGCTGCGGTCCTTGCTCTCTACTGCTCTTCACTCAGAGAGCCGGCTAGAGGTCCAATCCTGAATGAGCAGGGCTTCTGCTTTCAGCAGGAGCTGGATTAGATCCATGGCCTGAAACCGGAAGTTTCTGTTCTGCTTGTGTTCTTTTACAGTTTAGAGACAGAAGTTTCCAACCAACACCATCCTCAAATGCCAAAATAAAATGCTCACCTAGCCAAATCACTTCTGCTTAGGCTAGCTCAAGGAGATGACAAAACCTTGTTAAAATACAGGAAGAAGGTAGGAAGGAAGTGGGGTAAAGTTTTCTTGCCTGGATTTAAAATCTGTTAATAGGTCAGATATATGCCAAGTATAAAGTAATTTGAAGATATTTCTTTTCATGGGAAGGTATGCTTGAGAAATCAGAAGAGAAAGAAAGGATGAGGTCTACCGTAGGTTGAAGTCTGTAGACTCAGTTGACTTGGAGTGTGGGAAAGTTATAAAACACTACTATTCCTAGGACTTCAAGAAACATTCAAAATTCTAAGAACACAGCAACAATTACCAACATCAACAAAACTTATCTTTTAGTGCTACTGATGTTAGAGGAGGGAGAAATAAATCTGACTGAAGGGATGGTTTTGTGGAAGAAGAGAGTCACCTTTGAAGGATGGTTAAGACTCACCAGTTGGTCATTGACAGATCCCATAAACCTGTTGCTTTGAGTTGATTCAGACTCATAATGACCCTATAGGACATGGTAGAACATACTATATTCATACTGTGGACATAGGATTTCCAAGGCTGTAATTTTTATGAAAGCAGACTGCCACATATTTCTCCTGCAGAGTGGCTGGGGGATTTAAACTGCAATCCTTTCAGTTAGCAGCCCTGTGCTATAACCACTGTGCCACCAGGTCTCCTCCACTGATAGATAGTGGAAGGCATCCCAGGCAGGGAGTGACATGAGCCACACTCCTGAAGCCTCAGAGTACAAAGTCTCTTTTGGAAATTCCCAGTAGCCATCTTGCTTACTTTGGATACATCACTGTTGTTGTTGTTGTTATGTGTTGTCGAGTTGGCCCTGACTCATAGCCACCCCTCCTTGGGTTTCCGAGGCAGTATCACTGTGGAAGTAGATTGGCCAACCTTCCTTCTGAGGAGTGGCTGGTGGGTTTGAACTGCCAGCCTTCTGGTTAACAGTCAAGTGCCTTAGATACTATGCCACCAGAGCTCCCAAGGATAAATCACTAGGAAAGACCAATTGCTGGAAAAGAACACTGCGTGTGGAAAAGCAGAGGGTTAGTGAAAATGAGGGAAGCCCTCAATGAAAAGGACTTACATACTAGGCACAACAATGGACTCAAACATAACAACAATCATGAAGCTAGCACAGGGCTGGACAACATTTCGTTCTGTTACAGATAAAGTCACATTGAATTGGAGCTGATTTTATGGCAACTAACAACAACCCCAAGGAGGTGGGATCACAGGGTACTTGACTCAGGTCTTTACTAAGAAAGAGTAGAAATGATATAACTAAGAATATGCAGAAAATAGTGCGAAAGTGTTGGGAGAAGATAAGGAAGGGTTCACAGCACAGTGAAAAGAGAGATCAATTTCATCATGAGGAATCCAGCTGTATGGGCAGCACCAAAGTAAAAAACCAAACAGGGTTTAGCAAAATGCAATATAATGAATGTGGTGGTTTAAGTCACAGGGTCTTGAGTTAGCCATCTAGGTTTGAATCCCAGTTCTGCCACTTACTGTGTGGTCCTGGGAAAATTACTAGCTGTGTGGTCTTGCAAAAACTACTTAATGTCTCTTAGCCCCAGGAACCTGCCTAAAATCCTTGTTGCAAGGATTAGCACAATGTAAGTGTCTCATAAACATCAGTGGTTACTATCACACACACCAGAGGATTGTCTGCAGAAGAGTCCAGCCCTTGCATCACTTATAATTCAGGAATGCAGACAGAAGGACCACGGGCGGGTCCCTGTTTTACTCAGTGCTTTTTTTCCCAGGGTCTAGCCTACTGCCTAGAATCTTGGGGGCTCAGTAAATATTTTCTGCAGTTTATGACTCTATAAAAACCCAAACCACACCAGTTGCTATCAGGCCGTTCCTGACTCATAGACGTCCTATGTGTGGCAGGGTAGAACTGTACTTCCCAGGGTTTTCAAGGCTGTGATCTTCAGGAAGTACATCGTCCCCAGGCCCTTCTTCTGAGTCACCTCTGGGTACATTCGAGCCACCAATCTTTTGATTAGTAGCCAAGTGCTTAACCATTTGTGTCACCCAGAGACTCTTTATGATTCTACAGTTTAGTTTTTATTTTGAGCCACTGTACCCCCAGGGTGACAGATAAAAACTGTAAATTTTGGGTTTTCTTCTTTTTCCTGGGATTGTGGCTAAATTTCAATAAATGACATAGTGCCAGGACTTCAAAACAGATGCAAGGGGTCTGCTGCTTATTCACTGGTGTGACCAGGTTCTTCTGAGAGCTCCAGTGCCCTGATTGGTCTCACGGCCTGGTTTCCTTCAGACACCTCCTGAGGTCTGGCAGGCTCGCTACCACCTCCACGCCTCACTGAGGGCACAGGGTCCTTCTGCTCCCTATAGCCCGGGCTAGAACACAGGGAGGCTCTATCTGGGGCTTCATCTCTGCAGCCACTCCCTCATGGGGTCTCCCTGTTTTCCCCTAGGACTCTGCCCTTGAGGTAGGTAGAGGGCCCTGGGCATGGCCTTCCCAAAGCGGTTTTTTCTGAAAACGTGCAGCACCCCATCCCCAGGACCTCTCCTTCTGAGATCCTCCCTCCTATTCTCATTTGTTTCCCTCTGTCTCCTGAACTGGGGAAAATCTTTTGCCTTTACTGTATTTTTCCCAGAGATTTTGGGCATGCCTCAATCTTCTCCACCCTCTTAAGGGCTAAGGTCTCAGAAAACTAAAGTTGAGGAGAGACTGGCAGGCACTTTATGCCTCCCTCCCTAACACCTCCCTCCCCGAGGCATGGGGCCTGGACCAGTGTATTGCTTCAAGGGGGAAATGCTAAGACACACAGAGAAAACGAAGTTAATATTTTAAAAAATAAATCCCAGCTTGTTCTTATGAATAAATAAATAAATAAACAGCACTGTCCCAGCACACTTGGGGGAGAGCTAAAGCCAGCTCCATGGAAAATAACAAAAACAAAACGACCACTTTCCTGAGCTTCCACTAACACCTTATGTTTCCAACATGAGGGCCCAGAGCCCTTACACACTCTTCCACCAGAAGTCAGAGCTCTCAGGCTGCAGCTTCCTGGTATATAAATGCTCCCCTCTGCCACCCCAAAAAGACTCAGGAGTTTCTCGCCCTATTCTCTGAAGTGTGGCTAACAATTCTAATGAGCACTTATTCCTACTGCCTGATGCATTACAGTTAATATTTTACATGTCTGACCTCCTTTCTCCCTGGAACCAGTCCTTTATCAACTATACAGCAGAGTGAAAGCTTTGCTACTTACTTCCTGGGTGACTTTGGGTAATTTACCTAGCCTCTTCCAGCCTTATTTTCCTCATAGGTAAAATGGGGATAAGAACTTCCACCTGCCAGCTTGCTGTGAGGATTAAGTAATATGACCTAGGCAAAGCCCCAAGCTCCAGGTCTGATAGACAGAGGCAGTTGTGCATAGCTGTGGCTGTGGTTTTGCTTAACCAGGTTCTGCTTTGCCTCACCTGTGCAGAGCAGTGAGTAAGCAGTCATGCCTCAGTTAAGTTGCTACAGAAGAACCCTGCATTTGAACATCATGCCACCAAAGAACCAATCATTGAAAGCTGCTTGTGTGTTTAACCCTCCCAGCTTAAGTTCAATGTTGACCCATTCAATAACTAAGCACTGAAAGTTACTCCACAGGTTATCCAGGGACAAACATAAACAGGATGATGGAATAGTAGAGAAAATGACTGAAACTGGATTCAAAGTCTTACGATCATGGAGGGGAAACAGCTGTTTATTTGGGTTCATTGATTCATTCTTACCACCTTCATAAACCCATTAATCCCATTGCTATGGAGTTATTTATGACTCAAAGGTGATTCTTACCTAGAGATCTTGTTAAAATGTAGATTCTGATTCAGAATATCGAATGGAAATGCAAATTCTCCACAGGGAGTCGAACAAGAATGAACTGGTTCAAAGCCTGGGTGCCCCAGAAGAAAAGCCTGGTGATTTGTTTCCAAAAGTTCAAGAAAACCCAGAGTAGAGCAAGAAGCTCTGCTCTGCACACATGGGATTACTATTGTTGTTGTTGATATGTGCCGTCGAGTCGGCCCCGACTCATAGCGACCCCTCCTTGGGTTTCCGAGGCAGTATCACTACAGAAGTAGGATTGCCCAACCTTCCTTCCGAGGAGTGGCTGGTGGGTTCGAACCTCCAGCCTTCTGGTTAGCAGTCAAGTGCTTTAGCCACTATGCTACTGGAGCTCCTGGGATTACTATTAGTCAGACTCAACTTGACCGCTGGTTTGTTTTTTTGGTGTTTCTTTGAGAGCTGTAAGGAAATTTAGGTCCCTGGATGGTCCAGAACGGTTTGTTCTCAGCTACTAACCAAAAGGTTGGCAGTTCAAATCCACTCAGTAGTGCCATTGGAGAATTAGCTGGCAATCTTCTTTCATAAAGATTATAGCCAGGAAAACCTGACGGAGCAGTTCTGCTCTGTAACGCATGAGGTAACCGTGAGCCGAATTGATTCTATAGCAATGTTTTTTTGTTTTATTCTTTTACCTGAGAGCTCACCTGTGATCTTGGCCCTGAACAATTGCCACTAGGTATAGAAAGAGAGAGATTCTCCAGGTCCAAGGAACAGTATGTGCAAGGGTGTGGCTATTTGCAGACACCAGGCCCAACGTGCTATTTTCCCAGGAAGGAAGCATAGCACTCTTCCTCCAGATATCCACAAACTTCACTCCCTTGTGTCTCTGTTTAAATGTCACCTTCTGAACAAGGCCTTCCCTAACCATCAGTGGTGTCCGGGAGCTGGCTAGCACCATCTTCCAGAAAAACCAAATCAAACCCCCTGCCTTTGAGTTGAATCTGACTCAGCTACCTCCTCGGGTTTCCAAAGTGGTAAATCTTTACTGAAGTAGATTGCCTCATCTTCCTTCCATGGAGCTACTGGTGAGTTTGAACTGACAACCTTCTTGGTTAGCAGTCAAATGCCTTAGGCACTGTATCACCAGAGCTCCCAGAAATATGCAAGCCACTATTGAAAACTGTATTATGTAAACTTTTAACTAAGTAAATTATATTAGAAGCCAACATAATAAGTATTCAGAACTCATCATTTTGTAGCTACATTTTATTATTATCTATATTCTTAAGGTTATTTATATCTGTTGTATCTGTGTGGTGGACATCTATACAACTGGGTGCTGCTGTGTATTTCCCCCCAATCCTATGTTTAATGAAGTCACTTTGGTAGCTTTTAATCAGCCATGACAGCAATATTTCCATGGAAATTGGCCATTGTTGTAAATTAAGCCTTTTTTTTTTGTCTCCTAGAATACCAGTCATTAAACATTGTCTAGTGCATCACACCACCTTATTTAAAATTTCAATCACTTTCCCACTTCTAGTCCACTTGTTTTTCCCCCATAGAACTTACTCAGATGTAACATCTTATACGATTTACTTAGCATGATTATTTTCTGTCTCGCCACATTAGAATGCAGGTTCTATGAGAGTAATAATTTTTCTCTGTTCTGTCCTATGTGTATTTCTGGCACCCAGAGGAGCATCTGGCACCTTGTTGTTGTTGTTGTTATTTGCCATCGTGTCGGCCCCGACTCATAGCGACCCCTCCTTGGGTTTCCGAGGCAGTATCACTACGGAAGTAGGAATGCCCAACCTTCCTACCGAGGAGTGGCTGGTGGTTTTGAACTGCCAGCCTTCTGGTTAGCAGTCAAGTGCCTTAGGCACTATGCTACCAGAGCTCCTAAAACCAAACTAGTTGCCCATAAAACTGTATTCCACAGGGTTTTCATGGTCATGACTTTTCAGAAGCAGATTGTCGGGCCTTTCTTCTGAAGCTCCCCTGACTGGGTTCAAACAACTAACTTTTCAGTTAGCAGCAGCTGCAGATAGATGAGACTGGGGATCTGTTTCTCGAACCTTCCTGTGCCCTGACACTTAAGCCAACCTTTATGATCCATGTATTAAGTGTTATTAAAAATAACACTTAATTTAAGGAAACACCAAAGGGTTGCACCAACCCAAGCTTGGAACATCAGGGATGGCTTCCTGGAGAAAGTAGCTTCTGTGCTGAGACCTCAAGGTGGAGGTAGAACTAATCAAGGGAGGGGTGAATGGGGATAGCTTTCATTATTAAGCACTTACTGTGGACCAGTACCAGTCTCTATGGTGAATGTTTATCCACATTACCTCATTTAACCCTCAGAACACCTTTTCAAGTAAATACTACTGTTGTTTCTCTTTTACAAACAGGGACACTGAGGCTCAGAAACATTAAATAACTTGCCTAAGACCACATAGCTAGGAAATTATTTGAATCCAGCTCTTTGGACTCTAAAGCCTCAAAGGAGGTGGTTATTATTTACAGAGGGCAAAGGAAATATATGGACATTTTTTTTATTTTTCCTCTTAGAAGACATTACATGGATGGTGGAATAACTTAAGGAAGGTTGATTGTGTTTTTATTTTCTCTGCTACTGAATAAAAGAGAAGGTTAGACCTGCATTTTTGTCCCTTGCCACTATACACAGCCATCTCAAGAAGATGGCTAAACAGTCCAGTTGCTCTCAAGATTCTGATTCACGGTAACCAGTGTGTTTGGAGTAGAGTTGTTCATTAGGTTTTCAAGCTATGATCTTTCCGAAGCAGATCACGACCAACCAATTGCACCATCCAGAGATTCCAGAAGATGGCTACCAAAAAAGAAAGAAAGAAACCAAACCCACTGCCATCAAGTCGCTTTGACTCAAAGTGACCCCCACTGGGTTTCCAAGGTGGTAAATCTTTACAGAAGTAGATTGCCCCATCTTCCTTCCACAGAGTAGCTGGTGGGTTTAAACCTCCAACCTTCTGGTTAGCAGTCAAATGCCTTAGGCACTGCGCCATCAAAACTCCTTAGGTTTTTTCCATTTCTCCTGCTTGGAGGCGTCTACAGACTGAAAGCTGTTGTTTTGCACCATTCAGTTGATTCCGACTCATAGCGACACTATAGGCTGGATAGAACTGCCCCATAAAGTTTCCAAGTCTGTAATCTTTACCGAAGCAGATCCCCACATCTTTCTCCCACAGAGTGGCTGGTGCTGGTGGATTAGAGCCACAGAGCTTTTGATTAGCAGCTGAGCACTTAACCACTGCGCCACCAGAGCTCCTTTGACTGAAAGCTACTGGGAGGCAATTTCTCTTCCTGGCTTTTGTAAGAATTAAGAATCAAAATTTGTTGAGGAGATTGTGCAGTGTGAGGGGAGGAAAGATCAGAGGGCCTTAAGTGACAGAGGCAGATTTTCTAAGAGGTGATGGAGATCTAAGGGTGTCACCACGGGGTGCCTAAGCCTCTACCCTTGCAGCACTAGTTGGAATGACTGTTGGAACACCTGACATGGCTGACTAGGCCGAAATTCTCAAGCAACAGAGCACCAGGACTTCAGGGCATGGGCCATGGGTACCTCAGCAATTGTCAGTATGAATCCAAGACTACAGGGAAGGCTGAGAAGTTTTTCTGTTTGTTCACCCAAGAACTGAAACTGCTTCTGGTGGGGTGTGAGGTGCACTTAGCACCAATATAAGCTAAAATTGCGTATCTCATCAGCTCAGACTGATGAGGGACAGGAAGCTCAGGTAGCTTAACTTAAGCTCAAAAGAAAGCAATGTGATATTTTGTACACTTGAATTTGTGTATTAAGATTCAAACTGACTACAGGTAGTTCCTGGGTTACCTGAAAAAAGGTCCATTCCTAACCATGTCTTTTTAAGTTAAATTTGTAGGTAAATCAAAATATGTGCATATGGTTCTTATTTAGCCTTACTTAGTGAGGTTTGTTTGTTTGTTTTAGTGCAGCCACTCTGAAGAAGAAAGATGAGGAAGTCTGCTTCCGTAAATAAAGATTTACAGCCTTGGAGAGCCACTGGGGGTTGCTATGAGTTGGAACTGACTCCATGGCAGTGAGTTTGGTTTTGTATTTTTTAGTGCAATAAATGACTGAAGCCTTTTCAATGATTTAAAGCTGCATGTACAGCAAGTGAAGGTGATTCTGATGAGAAATTGGTTAGGAGTAGAGGTTGGTTCAATTGTTTCAAAGTGAGGGCAAATTTACATAACCTTAAAGGGCAAATACAAGTCATCTGTAAATCTGATGTTCATAACCCAAGGATTTACTGCATACTGTGTTTTCAGATTTGGAATATACAAAAGCAGAGCAGAAGCCAATTCAAGGCAAAGCTGAAAACACTTCTTTCAGCAAGGGAGACAATGTGCTAGGAGAGAAGGAGGAATAAGCTCTCCAGTGTTTTTCTTCTGGCTTTGCCACTGTCTCCTGGCTCTGTTTTGTCTCCTGACTACTAATTATGCTTGTCATCTGCATCAGAGGGATGGGGCTGAGATTAACAAGTTAATGTGGGTAAAAGCTCTTGGAGCTCCGTAGATGAAAGGGGATCTAATTAGCAAGGCCAGCAATGACCGCAGGCAGGCAAGCAAGGGCGGACTCGGCCCCTTGTACTCACCAAAGAGCTAGTTATAGCTCATGGGAGGGGCTTCAGCAAATTCCACCCAAGCTTCCAGCACTGAGCAAAGAAGATTCCACACTTTCTTCCAGCCCTAAAATCCTTCCAGCCCTAGAATCTGGTACTTCTTTGTGAGTGGAGAAGAAAATAAAAGTGCATGCACCTCTCTGCACGAGTAGGGGTTGATGATACTCAGGGTGGCATGCAAAGCTTAAAGGTCAAGTGCATTAGGTGATGACAGGTGAGGGACGTGGGTTTGAGTGCTAGCTCTGCCATGTGCTAGTTATGAGGACACAGGCAAAGCATTTAATACCCTTGAGGCCCAAGTTCTTCATTTGCCCAAATGGTTTTAATGCTTCTACCTCATGAAATTGAAAGGCTTAGATTTTTTTTTGTGTGCTGGGCACATTTTTTTAGTTGCTGTCAAGTCAATTCCCACAAACAAGTTGGAGAATAAAACTGCGCCCTGCAGGGTTTTCAAGTCTGTGACCTTTTAGAAGCACATTGTCAGGCCTCTCTTCTGAGCCATCTCTGAGTGGGTTCAAACTGCCAACCTCTGGTTAGTAATCAAGCATTTTATTGTTTGCACCATCCAGGGATTCCTTGCACTCAGAATAACCAAAAACCAAACCAAATCCACTGCCATCAAGTTGATTCTGACTCAGCGACGCCCATAGGGTTTCCAACGCTTTAAATATTTACAGAAACAGACTGCCCCGTCATTCTTCCGCAGAGCAGCTGGAGGTTCAAGCCACCAACTTTTCAGTTAGTAGCCCAATACCTTAACCACAGCACCTCCATCCCTACTATAGGCCAGGGAGCACAGGCACTGGGTACTCTGGGCGTACAGTGATGACCCAACAGACATGGTCCTACCCTCCCAAAGCTGACATGCTTACTAGGGGACAACCTTCAGAAACTCTCAAATCTTCCCTCAGCATCTTGTTTGTATTCTTAAAAAAGGCACTTGAGTATTTTCTAAAAATAAAAAGTATCCTAAAGCTTGTTTACAGGTATGTTGCCTGAAAGAAGAAGGCAAGTTGATTCTACTCCCAGAATTGAAGGGCGTTGTGAAAAGAAAGAAAGAAAAACTAAACTCACTACCATTGGGTCGATTCCGACTCAGAGAGATGTCCATTGGGTTCTCAGTGTAGATTGCTCAGTCTTCCTTCTATGGAGTGGCTGGTGGGTTTGAACCACCAGCTTGCTGGTTAGCAGTCAAATGCCTTAGGCACTACATCACCAGAGCCCCTTATGACATTGTTAAGGTGGTGCAAACTGTTAGGGTGGTGCAAACACTTAATGTGGTCTGCTGCTAACCAAGAGGTTAGACGTTCAAGTACACCCAGAGGCACCAGGTAAGAGAGACTTGGTGATCTACTTCCAACAAATTAGTCACTGACAACTCTCCAGAGCACAGTTCTACTCTGTCATATATGAATTTAAATAGACTTGATGGCAAATTATTATGTTTCATACACCCAAAATTAGTCAATAATGAGTTGAAATTTTTCAAGTTTAAATACCAGAGCAAATGTTTTAACTTTCCCCCTCAAATCCAGGTTGAATCATCTAGAATTGCTGTTTTACCTGTTATGTAAATGGAAGCCTGGCTGGAATGGAAATGGGTTTAGGGGAAAGGATCTGCCCTGTTCCCGGAGACTGTGTGAGAAAAACCGGTTCCCATCAGACCCTTTTCCTTCTCAGCACTTATCACTACTGCAGCTGAGAACTGGTTGGTGTAAATATTTAGCTAAAGTCTGTCTCTGGCAGTGGATGATGAGCTTCAGAAGGACAGGGACCCTGACTGTTGGATTCCTGGTTTAACTTCTAGGTCCTGGTCCTGCCTACAATACCTGGGCTCCTGGCAGGCAGCATTCAAAGAAGCTCTCTATGAGCCAGGGAATGTGCTAAGGGCTCTCTTTATATGTTCCCTATCTAATCACCATGGGGGGAGCTCTGGTAGTGTAGTGCCTAAGGCACTTGACTGCTAACTAGAAGGCTGGTGGTTCAAACCCACCAACCACTCCTCAGAAGGAAGATTGGGCAATCTACTTCAGTAGTGATACCACCTCGGAAACCCAAGGAGGGGTCACTATGAGTCTGTCCGACTCGACAGCACATAACAGCAACAACAACAACATCTAATCCTCACAGTAACTCTATAAGGTGGACTCTCTTATCAAGCATTTTTTGCAGGTGAGTAATATGAGGCTTGGCAAGTTTTCAGTGAGGTTAGTGACTTGCTCACTGAATACCTAAGAAGTAGCAGAGAGAGTCCCTGAATGGTGAAAACAGTTAAGATATTTGGCTGATAATGGAAAGTTTAGAGATTTGAGTGCACCTATAGGTGCTTGTGGGAGCTCTGGTAGCATAGTGGCTAAGGCACTTGACTGCTAACCAGAAGGCTGGTGGTTCAAACCCACCAGCCACTCCTCGGAAGGAAGATGGGGCAATCTACTTCCGTAGTGATACTGCCTCGGAAACCCAAGGAGGGGTCGCTATGAGTCGGGTCCGACTCCACAGCACATAACAACAACAACAACAAAGGTGCTTGTCATTGGTAAGCAGCATCAGGATAAATTGAGAAAAGATTGAAGTTGTCAAAGATTTCATATTACCTGGTTCCACAATCAATACCAATGGAAGCAATAGTCAAGGTATCAGACAATATATTGCACTGGGCAATTCTGCTGCAAAAGACCTGTTTAAAGCGCTAAAAGGCAAAGATTCAGAAGAGAAGAAGAGTCTTTGAAGACTAAGGTGTACCTGATCCAAGTCATGGTATTTTCAGTAGCCTCATATGCATGTGAAAGATGGACAATGAATAAGGAAGACCAAAGAAGAGTTGATGGTTTTTGAATTGCGGTGTTGGCAAAGAATACTGACAGTACCATGAACTGCCAGAAGAACGAACAAATCTGTCCTGGAAGAAGTGCAGCTGGAATGCTCTTTGGAAGCAAGAATGGCCAGACTTTGTCTTACCTACTTTGGTTGTCAGAAAGGACCATCCCCTGGAGAAGAATATCATACTTTGTAAAGTAGAGGGTCAGAGAAAAAGAGGAAGACTCTCAATGAGATTGATTGACACAGTGGCTGCAACAATAGGCTCAGGAATAGCAAGGATTGTGAGGCTGGCTCAGGACCGGACAGTGTTTCATTCTGTTGTACATCGGGTTGCTATGAGTTGGAGCTGACTCAATGGTACCTAACAACAACAACAACACAGGTGCCTCAGAATAAAGGCCTGGCAATGTACTTCCAAAAAATCAGCCATTGAAAGTCTTATGGAGTACAGTTCTACTCTGACACATATGGGGTCAAAACTGAGTTGGAATCAACTTGATGGTGACTGTTTTTTTTTTTAATAAGTAGCATGCCAAAGGCATGACACATTCAGGCTGCAGAGTCCACACAAACTCCCACTCCATCATGCTGCCATCACAGATACTCATAGGATAGAACTAGGCTGAGGGCTAGCTGGATGGAAAGGTAGTGAGAGGGTGGTTGTGAGTAGCCCAGGCCACATTCAAGGCCTGTGGGCTTTAGCTGCCACGCTCCAGAGCTGCCCCAGGAACAGAGCATAGTGAAGGATGGTCTCTGTACAGATTAGCTCAATGACCTTGGGCAAATTACCACATATTTCTACACCTCATTTTCCTCTTTTAGAAAATGGTGATTCAAAGAAACCAACCAAAGAATCTACCTGTGGATTAGTGTGATGGTCAAATGAGTTGAGCGTCTGGCACATAAACTATATTGATTTTAGGGATTAGTGACTAGAATACTTGAGAATCTCAGCCTCCTGTGGGACCTACATTTCAGTAAAGAGTTAAAATCAGCCACTGAAACCCTATGGAACACAATTCTACTCTGACACACATGGGGTTGCCATGAGTTGTAGTTTACTCCTTAGTGACTGGTTTTTCTATACCTTAGCCTTAGAGAAGTGGTTAGCACTGCAAGACTTTTATCCAGTGTGGCAGACCACCCAGAGAGGTTTATTGTTGGTGGTAGGTTTTCTGTTTTTATTTTTTTAAAAACAGAGAGGACTTTGGGTGCAATTGCTGACTTCAAAGCAGATACTTCTCACCACCCACAGGCCTAGGGAGTGTTTGGAACCAGCCTCCAGGCAGGGTAGGGCAAGAACAGGGCCTGACAGAGGGAGGTCCCATTTTTATGTCTCTGCCAGACACTGGTGCCAGTTTGCTTCCAGCTGCCAGCATCTTCCAGTGCTGCCAATAAAATGCTCAGGAATGTTCACTGTTATGGATTGAGCTGTGTCCTCAAAAATATTTGCTGTAAATCCTAACCTCTATGCCTATAGTTATAATCCCACTTGAGAATGGGTGTCTTTATTATGTTAATGAGACAGGATTAATATGGGGTGTGTCTTAAGTCAATCTCTTCTGAAATATAAAAGAGATTAAATTAGCAAGCAAATGAAGCAGACACTGGGAAAGACACGTGCCAAGCCACATGAAGATCACCATGGAACCAAGGAAAGAGGACTTTCCTCCAGAGCTGACAGAGAGAGAAAGCCTTCCCTTACAGCTGGCACCCTGAATTTAGACTTCCAGCCTCCTAAACTGTGAGAAAATAAATTTCTGTTTGCTAAAACCACCCACTTGTGGTATTTCTGTTACAGCAGCATTAGAGACCTAAGACGGAATCTGGTACCAAGAAGCGGGAGTGCTGCTCTAACAGATACCTAAAAATACGGAAGTGGTTTTGGAATTGGGTAATGAGTAGAAGTCACAAGAATTTTAAAATCTTGATAGTAAAGGCCTAGAGTACCTTTAAGAGCCTGTGGGTAGAATTATGGACGTCAAAGGTAATTCTGGGGAGGACTCAGAAGTAAGTGAGGAAAGTCTCTGTATAAGTGAGAGAAAGTCTCTATGGTCATAGAGAATACATATGGTGCCAACAGCAGAGTGTTGCTAGAAATATGGACTTTAAGTGTGCTTCTGCAAAACAAAATGTATATGAACTGTTGAATGGAAGATGAGTCTGCTCTGTAAAATTTCACCCAAATCACAATAAAAAGTTAAATAAATAAATATGCTTCTGGTGAGGCTTTAAAAGAGAATGATGACCACATGATTGAGCAATGGAGGAAGGATGAAGCTTTTTATGCAGTGGCAAAGAGCTTGTCTGCATTATGTTCAAATGTTTGATGAAAGGTAGAATTTGTAAGTGATGAACTTGGATATTTGGCTGATGAGATTTCTAAGTATGATCTTAAAGTTGCCTCATGGTTTCTCCTTTCCACTTACAGTAAAATGCAAAAGGAAAGAGATGGAGTTAAAACTGAACTGTGCAAAATGAAAACAGAACTTAAAGGTTTAGAAAATTCTTTTGTACAAACTAAGGATAAGTGTCCTAGAATGGTCACCAAGGTTGTGGTTACACAATCTTTTGTTACAGAGATTAAGCCTGTGACTGATGGACCTAACCACACACCATAGCAAAAAACCCATCAGCTTACACTGAAGGGGAAACAAACAGAACAAAAGGAAAGAAATCTGTCACTTCTTGGATCATTATAGGCAGGAAACAAGCCAAAGGAGCTACATCTGTTGTCCTCCAAGAAAAGGACTATCCCAGGAGCAGCTTGGAGATGAGCACTACTGTTAGAATGAATGTGGAAGACGGGGCTTTCTCAGTTTCAAAAGGTGGGGCTGCAGTCTTTTGGATCTCAAAGGGTTGGGCCACAGACAGGCTAGGTTTCAAAGAGCCTGATCTTCTCCAACTTCATTCCATATTGTGGGGCTGCTGTTCAGGTGTGCCAGAGGGATGGGTTCACTGCCCAAAGCTGAGCGGATGGCCTGCCATGCCCAAGGGGCAGAAGAGCAGGGCCTGCTGGGGCCAATGGGGTGGGGTTGTCACTCAGATAGACTAGGAGGATGTAGCTGCCCAAAGCTGAAGGAGCCAAGTTGGCACCCCAGTGGTCCTGGAAGGCAGAGCTGAAGCCCAGGGCTGAAGAGCCTCCACTCAGGATCCAGAAGACATGGCCAACACCCATAGTCTGGAGGGTGGGCCCACTGACCAGATGGTCTCAGAGGACAAGATTATTTTCAAACCTTGACAGCTAATGTAGATTGTTCTGCTGGGTTTTAAGTTTGCTTGGTACCATTAGGAGCTCTGGTGGCGTAGTGCCTAAGGCATTTGACTACTAACCAGAAGGCTGGCGGTTCAAACCCACCAGCCACTCCTCGGAAGGAAGGTTAGGCAATCTATTTCCATAATGACACTGCCTCGGAAACCCAAGTAGGGGTCGCTGTGAATCGGGTTCAACTCGACAGCAGTGCGGTTTGGTTTTTTTTTTTTTTTGGTTTTTGGTGCCCATTATCCCTTCTTTCCCACTAATCTATCTTATTTGTAATGGACATGGGCTTGTTCTACCACTGTACTTTGGAAACAGACAACTTACAGTCTAGATTTCAGAGATTTACAGATGAGGAAATTTGCCCCAGGATGGAATATGTCTAATGTCTCACACTTATTTGATTTACATGATTCAGAAGATGAGATTTTGGGCTGAGAGTTGATTTAAGAGAATTGAGATGATGTGATGGGGTTAATGTGTTTTGCATGTGGCAAGGATCTGAATTTTGGGGAGCCAAAGGAATGAGGGATATCATTGCTGATGTCAGATGAATCTTGGCTAAAAGCAAAGAATACCTGAAAGATGTTTACCTGTGTTTTATTGACTATGCAAAAGCATTTGATTGTGTGGATCATAACAAATTATGGATAATATTGCAAAGAATGGGAATTCCCTAACACTTAATTGTGCTCATGAGGAACCTGTACATAGACCAGGAGGTTGTTAGAACAGAGCAAGGGGATGCTGTATGGTTTACAATCAAGAAGTGTGTGTTTCAAGGTTGTATTTTTTCACCATACTTATCCAATCTGTATGCTGAGCAAATAAACTGAGAAGCTAGACTACATGAAGAAGAACTCGGCATCAGGATTGCAGGAAGACTCATTAACAACCTGCAATATGCAGGCAACACAACCTTACTTGCTGAAAGTGAAGATGACTTGAAGCAGTTATTGATGAAGATCAAAGACTACAGTCTCAGCATAGGCTTCACTTCAGTATAAAGAAAATGAAAATCCTCACAACTGGACCAATAAGCAGCTTCATAATAAATGGAGAAAAGATTGTAGTTGTCAAAGATTTCATATTACTTGGATGCACCATCAACACTCATCCAAACAGCAGTCAAGTAATCAGACGTCCTATGGCACTGGGAAAATCCTCTGCAAAAGACCTCTTTAAAGTGTTGAAGAGCAAAGATGTCCCTTTGAAGATTCAGTGCACTTAACCCAAGCCATAGTATTTTAAATCACCTCAAATGCATGTGAAAGCTGGACAATGAATAAGGAAGACCAAAGAAGAGTCGATGATTTTGAATTGTGGTGCTGGTGAAGAATATTGAAAATACCTTTGACTGCCAGAAGAACTAACAAATTTGTCCTTGGAAGAAGTGCAGCTGGAATGCTCCTTAGAAGCAAGAATGACCAGACTTCATCTTACCTACTTCGGTCATGTTGTCAGAAGGGACCATTCCCTGAAGAAGGATATCATGCTCAGTAAAGTAGAGGATCAGCAAAAAAGGGAGAGACCTTCAACAAGATGGATTGACTCAGTGGCTGCAACAATGGGCTCAAGTGTACCAAGGATTGTGAGGTTGGCTCACGGGCACCATTTTGTTCTGTTGTACATAGGGTCACTATGAGTAGGAGCTGACTAGATGGCACCTAGCAACACAACAACAACAGCAAAGGGTAATGTTATGAATTGAATTATGTCCCCCCAAAAAATATATGTCATAAATCCTAACCTCTATGCCTATTGTTATAATCCCATTTGAGAATGAGTTATCTTTGTTATGTTAATGAGATAGGAATAAAGTAGGATGTTTCTTACGTCAATCTTTTCTGAGATACAAAAGACACTAAATAATCAGAAGAAGCAGAGATGGGGGAAGACACATGCCAAACTACATGAAGATCACCAAGGAGCCAACGAATAAGGACTTTCCCTTAGAGTGACAGAGAGGGAAAGCCTTCCCCTAGAGCTGGCACCCTGAATTCAGACTTTTAGACTCCTAAACTGTGAGAAAATAAATTGCTGTTTGTTAAAGCCATACACTTGTGGTATTTATGTTATAGCAGCACTAGAGAACTAAGACACTCATCAAGTTAGAAATGCCAGGCCTCACACCTGGTCAGCGCCCAGCACAGCCATCTTCATTAAGGAGGAAACACTAGCTTCCATGTATGAAGACCCTGATATTATATGATTTCGTTTAATCCTTATAACAACCTAATAAGAGATCTTGTTAAAATGTAGATTCTGATTCAGTATAACTGGGGTTAAAATGCAAATTCCCAGCAGGGAGTCAAACTGAAATGAACTGGTCCAAAGCCCTGGTCTATTTCATTATGCTGCATTGAAACTGAATGAGTGAATGAGTGAGTGAAAATAGTGGGGGTTGTTATTTCCAAATGGCTTTCATCTGAAGATGGGAAAACACTTATCAATAATTCAACAGTAATTCATTAATATCTACTCTGCATGTACCACAAAGTGCTGGGTTTATAAAGTCAGGCCATGGTTATCCAGAGGGCTTGCAGCCAACTGGAGATACAATCACGATGTAACTAGTCATAGATAACATTTACTGACATTTCTGGTTAGCAACCCCTCCTTGGGTTTCTGAGGCTATATCTCTAAGGAAGTAGATTGTCCATTCTTCCTTCCAAGGAGTGGCTAGTGGGTTTGAACCACCAGCCTTCTGGTTAGCAGTCAGATATTTTATTTAATCCGTACCAAAAAAAATGGGGAGGATCCGTGAGAGAGGTACTAATATTATCTCCAGTTTGTTGTTGTTGTTATGTGTTGTTGAGTCAGACCTGACTCATAGCAACCCCTCCTTGGGTCTGAGGTGGTATCACTGCGGAAGTAGATTGCCCAACCTTCCTTCTGAGGAGTAGCTGGTGGGTTTGAACCACCAGCCTTCTGGTTAGCAGTCAAGTGCCTTAGGCACTATGCTACCAGAGCTCTTATCTCCAGTTTAGATAGGTTAAATAACATACCCAAGTTAAGCATTGTCCTGGACACAATTGTCATTGGTTTACTACAAAATAAGTGCAGAAATTGAGATTGTGTTTTGTAGCAATATAATAGAGCAATTTTATGTTGTTTGAATATAATGCTTAAAAAAAATTGATCTTGCATTTTATGCAAGATTATGTCTTTTTCTTTTTCTTTTCTTTCTTAGTAATTCACCTTATTTTACAAAAATATTGATCTGCAATGGATTAGGGGGGAAAAAATACCTGGTCTTTTGCAACAGGTACTTTGAGAGTCAGTGCAACAGGTAGAAATAGCAGGCCTGGGATTTAACCTGGGAAATTTAACTCTGTAGCCCATGCTTGTCCTCAGAATTGAAAAAAGACTGCTGCATCTCCAGGCTCTGTCTCTGCATTCCAGTAAGAGGCAAGGGAAGGAAGAAGACAAAAGTATATCAAGTGAGTCACACTGGCTTCTTTCTTGTTTGTCTATCATACGAAGCATATTCCCATCTCAAGTATTTATTCTTGATATTCTCTCTTCTGCAGATAGCTACATGCTTGGCTCCTCTGCTTGATTTTGATCTATTGTTGACAGGCGCCATCAAGTTGGTTCCAAGTCATAGCTATTCCATGCACAACAGAACAAACACTACCTACCTGATCCTGTGCCATCCTCATAATCCTTGCTATGTTCGAGACCACTGTTGTAGCCACTGTGTCAATCCATCTCATTGAGGGTCTTCCTCTTTTTCACTGACCCTACACTTTACCATGCATTCATATGCAGCATTTCTCAAGCTGAAAGAATTGAAGAAAAAATTCAAGCCTCAAGTTGCAATATTGAAGGGTTCTATGGACAAAATACTGAATGATGCAGGAAGCATCAAAAAAAGATGGAAGAAATAACAGAGTCACTATATCAAAAAAATTAGCTGATGTTCAGCCATTTCATGAGGTAGCATATGATCAAGAACCAATGATATTGAAGGAAGAAGTCCAAGCTGTGTGGAAGGAATTGATGAAAAACAAGACTCCAGGAGTTGATAGAATACCCACTGAGATGTTTCAACAAATGGTTGCAGCACTGGAGGCACTCACCCGTTTATGCCAAGAAATTTGGAAGAGATCCATATTTGTACCCATTACAAAGAAAGGTGATCCAACAGATTGAGGACATTATTGAACAATATCATTAATATCATACCAAGTACAATTTTGCTGAAGATTATTGAAAAATAGTTCCAGCAGTATATTGACAGGGAGCTACCAGAAATTCAAGCCAGATTCAGATGAGGATGTGGAATGAGAGATATCATTGCTGATGTTAGATGGATCTTGGCTGAGAACAAAGAATATCAGAAAGATGTTTACCTGTGTCTTATTGACTATGCAAAGGCAATCAACTGTGTGAATCATAACAAATTATAGATAACATTGCAAAAAATGGGAATAACATAACACTTAATTGTACTCATGAGGAACCTGTACATCAACCAAGAGGCAATCATTCAAACAGAACAAGGAGATACTGTATGGCTTAAAGTCAGATGTGTGCATCAGAGTTGTATCCTTTCACCATACTTATTCAATCTGTATGCTGAGCAAATAATCTAAGAAACTGGGCTATATGAAGAAGAACTCAGCATCAGGTTTGGAGGAAGACTCATTAATACCCTGCCATATGTAGATGACATGACATTGCTCACTGACCGTGAAGAAGACTACTGCAGCCTTCAGTATGGATTACACTCAACATAAGAAAGCAAAACCCCTCACAACTGGGCCAACAAGCAACATCAGGATAAATGGAGAAAAGGTTGAAGTTGTCAGGGATTTCATTTACTTGAATCCATAATTAATGTTGATGCAAGCAGCAGTCAAGAAATCAGACATCCTATTGCATTGCTGGACCAATGAGCAGCATCACAATAAATGGAGAGAAGATTGAGGTTGTCAGGGAATTCACGTTGCTTGGTTCTACAATCGATGCCAACGGAAGC
>NW_006921603.1:20902001-20956183 GCF_000298275.1 Orycteropus afer afer | reverse complement strand
AAGAGGGGGAGGCCTTCAAGGAGATGGATTGATACAGTGGCTGCGATGATGGGCTCAAGTATAGCAGGGATTGTGGGGCTGGCGCAGGATCGGGCAGTGTTTCGTTCTGCTGTGCATGGGGTCGCTATGAGTCGGAAACGACTCGATGGCACTTAACAACAACAACAACAATTGCATTGCATTGGGCAAATCTGCTGCAAAAGATCTCTTTAAAGTGTTGAAGAGCAAAGATGTCACTTTGAAGACTTTAAGTTGTACCTAAACCAAACCATGGTATTTTAAATCACCTCATATGCATGTGAAAGCTGGACAATGAATAAGGCAGACGGAAGAAGAGTTAATGCCTTTGAAGTGTGGTGTTGGCTGAGAATGCTGAAAACGTCATGGACTGCCAGAAGAGTGGACAAATCTGTCCTGGAAGAAGTGCAGGCCAGAATGCTCCTTAGAAGCAAGAATGGCCAGACTTTGATCTTACCTATTTTGGCCATGTTGTCAGAAGGGACCAGTCCCTAGAGAAGGATATCATGATTAGTAAACTAGAGGGTGAGTAAAAAGGGAGAAGACCCTTAAGGAGATGGATTGAAATAGTGGCTGCAATGATGAGCTGAAGATGGCAAGAATTGTGAGGATGGTGTGGGACTGGGCAATATTTCATTCTGTTGCACATACGGTTGCTACGAGTCAGAACTGACTTGACAAACCCTAACAACAATACTGATATTTATCAAAAGTAATTGACCCAAACCAATCAATAGATTGCTTAACTTTTTCACTCCAGATGCTGCTCATTAGTTTATATTTTATTTTCAAACTCTTTCTAGTCTCTGAAATATCAGAAACACCAGTCTGGCTCAGACAGTGCCTGTCTGCACATTTGGCTGCAATGATTCTGGTCTCTTCCATGCCTGTTGCAACAAGCTGCTGCAGGATGATGGGCAGCACCTCCATTAGCATCAGAGGTTAAGGTTGGTTTGCTCAATCTGAGCCAGGATTTTAGAAGCAGCTGCCATTCCCAGGGCCTAGCCTGGAATTAGCCTTAGGCCATTTTCCCCGGCTCTCCCCCCCCCCCCATCCCCTCTCTGGAGGTTAACAAATTCTAAGTTCCTGGTGCGGTCTGTAGGAGCTCAGGTAGCATAGTGCCTAAGGCACTTGACTGCTAACCAGAAGGCTGGCTGTTCAAACCCACCAGCCACTCCTCAGAAGGAAGGTTGGGCAATCTACTTCTGTAGTGATACCACTCGGAAACCCAATAAGGGGTCACTATGAGTCGGATCTGACTCAATGGCTCACAACAACAGTGTGGTGTGTGTGGAGGGCCGTGGGTAAGAGGATACAACTTTTGGTGGTCTCAGAGTATTGCAAGCAGGTTGTGAATAGACATGCACACCAACTATTGTCCATGAACTGAAAAATGTTTATCAGTGCTAAAGGAGCAGAGCAGGGAGGCCCCATCTTCTGACCTCCTCTCACCCCACAAGAAGAAGACAGAATCACCATCAGTAGCCCAAGGCCTATCCCTGAGGCCAGACATGCTGCCTCTCTTCAACCCTTTCACCAACCCTGACACCTACCATTCCTCCCGCAGCACCCACCACCTCTCTGCTGGGTTCAATAATTCGCCACAGTGGCCACACAAAATTCACAGATTATGGTGTTTATTAGGGAAGCAACACGTTCAGTCTCTCAGCCTGCTATCTCTCAACCAACAGTCTCTTTCAGTCTCTCTCCCAGCAGTGTGTGTCTCTCAGTCTCTCCCAGCAGTGCACGTCTCTCATGTCTCTCAGCCACAGTGAGAGATTTCTTCTGCCTCTAGGAGGGCTCCTTTTGAGCCTGGCAGAGTGGCAAACTAACCAATCCCAATATCAGAATTCTATACAACTGAGAGAGAGCAAACTTCCCAGGAAATTACTTGGTGCTTCTCCCAACAGAAATACCCCAGGTGGGTAACTAACAATCAAGAGTTACTCCGTTGCTTATAGCAAGTTCCACCATGGAGTTTACAAAGACTTATGGCTAGAAAAAGCCACCCTGTAATTTACTACACAGTAATCAGTATATGCATAAATGTCCATATATTGTATAAAAAATCAAACCCCTTGCCATTGAGTCAATTCTGACTCATAGCTACCCTACAGGAAGGAGTAGAATTGCCTCATAGGGTTTCCAAGGATGTAAATCTTTGTGGAAGCAGACCGCCTCATTTTTCTACAGCAGCTAAATTCTTCTAACCACTGTTGTTGTTGTTGTTATGTGCCGTCAAGTCGGACCCGACTCATAGCGACCCCTCCTTGGGTTTCCAAGGCAGTATCACTACGGAAGTAGATTGCCCCATCTTCCTTCCAAGGAGTGTGCCAATCCAAAAAAACTAACCAAACTCACTGCTGTGGAGTTGGATCCAACTCATAGAGACCCCTCCTTGGGTTTCTGAGGTGGTATCTCTACGGAAGTCGATTGCCCAATCTTCCTTCCGAGGAGTGGCTGGTGGGTTTGAACTGCCAGCCTTCTGGTTAGCAGTCAAATGCCTTAGGCACTATTCCACCAGAGCTCCCACTGTGCCAGTAGAGTTCCTTATATCTTGTATAGACAAATGAAATACATTTGATTGTATTACTTAGAAACTTTTTGTCTATATCAGAATCAATAGCTCTTTATGGAACAAATGTTATCTCTCAGGGTCCTCATACTCAAATGCTGGATACTTCTGAGCTTATTACTTTTGGTTGGAAGAGAGTTCAGAGAACACCAAGATTAATGATTTTCAAATTCCTAGCTGTAACAGCTTTCTGTTTTTCAAACTAAAATTAAAAAAAAAAAAAAAAAAGCAATTAAAAACCCTGAAATCTCCCTACATAAAGAAGTTCTGTGTGTATGAAGAGGACTGGACTGAGGGGATAGTGTCAGATCCGGGTGGCGATGCCACGTTGTGCATGCACCACAAATGTCTGCAGGTTCCTGGATCCCTTCAGCCTGGGGCTACCTCTCCCTCTGGAGGAATCATCCATTGATTGCATCATTCTAGAAATATTTAAGAGGTAGTTTGAATCCACCCAGTGGCACCATGGAAGAAAAGCCTAGGAATTTACTTCCATAAGGTTGTTGTTGTTAGGTGCTGGTGAGTCTATTTTCAACTCAAGGTGACCACATGTGACAGAGTAGAGCTATCTCATCAGGTTTTCTAAGCTGTAATCTTTATGGTAACAGATGGGCAGGTCTTTCTTCCACAGAGCGGCTTACAGCCATTGAAAACCCTGTGGAGCCAGTTCTGCTCCAAAACACATCCGGTAGCCATGAGTCAAAATCAACTCCACAGCAACAGTTTGGGTTTTGTTTTTACTACTTGCTAGGCAGAATGGTGGGAGCTCTGGTGGCATAGTGGCTAAAGCATTTGACTGCTAGCCAGGAGGCTGGCAGTTCAAACCCACCAGCCACTCCTTGGACAGAAGGTTGGGCAATCTACGTCCTTAGAGATACCGCCTTGGAAACCCAAGGAGGGGTCGCTGAGTTGAATTGACTCCACAGCAGTGAGCTAGGTTTTTTTATTTTTATTTTTTTAAAGGCAGAATGGTGGGAGTTGAGAAGAGAGCAGTAACAAAACTACAAGATTCCAGCTCTCAACGCTTCAAAGGGCAATTGGGAAGTCAGATAAAGGCAAGGTAGACTCTTGGTGGTATCATTGTGAAACAAGGAACTTACAGGAGTATAGAGGTAGGGCCTGTGACCAATCCTAAGGCAGCCAGGGAAAGCTTTTCACAGGAAGTGATCCTTAGGTGACCCTTGAAGGTAGGCAGTTGGAAGAGTGAGGTTAGGGCAGCAAGGAGAGTGAGTAGTCCAGGCTAAGGGACTATGAGGTAGTAATTATTACAACTACCCATGTGGAAGACATCTAAGTGTTCCTGCATGTATTAACTAATTGAAATGCCACAGATAACCCTCTAAGGTAGGACTATTACTTGCCTTGTCTTGAAGATAAGAACAGTGAGGCCTAGAGCAGTTAAATAACTTGCCGAAGGTCACATATTTAATAAGTGTTATAAAAGCCAGGATTCCAACCTAGATTGTCAGGAACCGGAGACTTTGTGACTAACCACTGTGCTTACTGCCTGAAACCTCAAAAAAAATATTCAGTCAATTTCAGTTCAGTGCTGTGGCTGGGTGAAAGTTAAGGCTGGGGGAGGGGAGGGGCCAGACCATGCATAACTTTATTCATAGAGCTGGAGCCTGGACTAAGAGCAATGAGACATTATTAAAGGGTTTTAATCAGAGAAGTGAAATGAATAGCTTTCATAATATTTCCTGCTACAAAATCAGACTTTTATGAGATTATCATGACTAATCCAATCATTTCCCACCTTTCTGTTCACCTTGGGCACTTCCAGAAGATCAAGCCCTCCTCTCCAGCTATCTATCATCACCCTAATCCTTAGCCCCCTAGCTCTGCACATCTATTAACCAGTTGCCATTGAGTCAGTTTGACTCCTGGTGACCACACGTGTGTCAGGGTAGAACTGTGCACCGTAGGGTTTTCAAGGACGGGGTTTCCTGAAGTAGATCACCAGGCCTTCCTTCTGAGGCACCGCTGTGTGGGCTCCAATCTTTCAGTTAATAGCTGAGCACATTGGCCATTTTTACCACCCATGGACTCTATTAGTTTGAGCCAATTTCTGGTCTTACCTGATGTGGTAAGCAGCATTCCCTCATATGTATCCTTAATCCCTTCTCAGAATGTTTTCCCTTACCTCTTACTCTGACTCAAAAAAAAAAAAAAAAATCCAAGTCATTGCTATCAAGTCAACTCTGAGGGACTCCCATTGGGTTTCTAAGGCTGTAAATCTTTGCAGAGGCAGACCACCTCATCTTTCTTCCGCAGAATGGCTGATGGGTTCCAAACACCGACCTTCTGGTTAGCAGCCAAATGCCTTAAACATGCGCCACCAGAGCTCCTTCTTGCCCTGACTAGGGTGTGAATTTTCTCTAAAGCCTTTGCTTCTAGGGCAGCTACTTGAAAGCAAGCTGGCTTTTTATTTTTCTTGCTCCATCTATGCCACACAGTCAGGAGGTGGAATAGCTGTCCGCCTTGCTTCCCATTGCCACTTCCAAACCCTTTTACTTTGTCCTTCAGCCCCTCTTTGTTTCTGTTTATTCCCCTCACCCTCTGTTGTTTTGCTCTCCTGCCCTCCCAGACTCACTCCTTCCGCTAATGACTTTAGCATTCTCTCATTCCCTCAATTGCCACCATTCTGGTTTTTTTTTTTTTGCTGTTGTTTTTGTGTTTGTAAGGTAAACCTTAAATTACACAGTGACTAGATACAATGGTTTTAACAACAAAGTTAAATGGAAAAGCAAAGTTTGCTTGGGCTCTCAGAAAATAGGTAAAAGTTGTAAAGAGGGAACAAACAAACAAACAAACTTCATTATTTAGGACACTTTCATTTGTTAAATACCTCATTCTGGTTCTGAGTTCTCAGTTTTCAGTTCCCCTCTCCCAAATAGTTAGATTACCTCAGCACTGTCTCCGATTCTCAAAATTTTTTTTTCTAATTTGTAACTCATATAAAGCAGTTAAAATACAAGAAATAAAGGTGCTCTGGTAGCATAGTGGCTAAGGCATTTATATGCTAGCCAGAAGGTCATCAGTTCAAACTCACAGCTCCTCTGTGGGAGGAGGATGAGGCAATCTACTTCCGTGAAGATTTACAGCCTTGGAAACCCAATGGGAGTCACTATGAGTTGACTTGATGGTAGGGGGTTTTCAATTTTTTTTTTTTTGGTAGGAGTAATTATTTTCTGTGTTCCCAGCCTGCTGATTATCGTACATGCTTGAAAACTAAAAACTGTTTATCATTTTTAGGTTTGGGGCTGATCTCCCATTGTTTTGTAGAATGTAAAGAGATGCCTGGGGGAGCTTTGGTAGCATAGTGGCTAAGGCACTTGACTGCTAACCAGAAGGCTGGCGGTTCAAACCCACTAGCCACTCCTCGGAAGGAAGATGGGGCAATCTACTTCCGTAGTGATACTGCCTCAGAAACCCAAGGAGGGGTTGCTATGAGTCAGGTCTGACTTGACGGCACATAACAACAACAACAACAACAACAAAGAGATGCCTGCAGTGAACAGGTTGTTGCACTACCACCCTCTATCTATGGCAGCATTTTCATTTTCAGACTTTCTTCCCAGTCCCTTCCAAGCCATTCTGCGTGACAGCCATGGCTCTCTCAGGGAAACACAAGGGGTATATGGGGCTCCCTTCCCAGAGAAATGGAGCTTTTATGAAAGTTGTCATAAAAAAAAATTATGGTAAAACTGCTGTATTTTGTATGAGATTCTTTTAGGTGCTATCCTTATAAAATGTTCAGGCTGTGTGTCAAATCCTACAGGGTTTCTAGGCTAGGGCCTTGAAAAGTTTCCATCCTTGGTGTTTACATATTTATGACTTGGATAGGGCATCCTTGTATCACTGTTCATGAGCCCATTAACTGAACTCATACCATGTGTTTCCTACTGCTCTTCCATTGGTGGGTGTGTCTAGGGCCAAATGTGACTGACCTAACCCCTGTGAGTCACACTTGGAATGTCCATGCCTAACTTTCCTGAGTTGCATCATATTTGGATCCAAATCAGCAGGGGTGACATATCCAGACTTTAATTTGGACCACAGTGCACAATTGGTTACAATTCTTTTCCTCTGTTCTTTTGTGTCGAAGTCTGATCCCCTTTATACCAAGAGAGGACATTTAGGTCTCCACCTTCATTGGGAGGTGGAGATGGACCATGAAAATTAAGCCAGGAAAAATATTGAAAGCTTGTATGGGAATTCTGAGGTCTGCAGTCAGGGGAGATCTGAAAAAGAACAACTAATTAAAAGATACAGGCAAATTGATAATGTTCATCTATGAATAGGTCCTTATTAGTGACTAGAAACACTTCCTCTGTATCTTCACTTTTTCCTTGCTCCAAAACCTTCATACCTTCTCCTCTCTCCTCAGATTACTGACATCTCCTCCCTCCTTCTCAGCTGATGGTCTTGACCAATAGTCAAGAAAAAGAAACAATCACATAGAAACCTCCCTATCCTCTCACTGACAAAACTTCCAATTGAACCCAATCTGTACCATAGCCTGTGCCTTTTTTCCTGTCACTGTGAAGGACATGTCCTTGATTTCATCTCAGGCAAGCTCCTTTCTCTCTTCTTGTGCTGATCCTGTCCCCTTTTGCATGCTCATGGACAGTGCTTCTTTACGCATCTCCTCCCTCTCCTCCATCAATTGGATCATTCTATTGGATCTCTTCCTTTCTATTGGATCATTCCTCTTGCCCTTCCTCTCCCTCTACAGAGGCTCAAGAATCAAGGTTCTTACAAACAAAACCAGGAACAAATTAACAAATAAACTTGTCCATTTTTTCTTCTTCTTGAACATTTCATTGTGGTTTAGATGAAAGTTTACAAAGCAAATTAGTTTCCATTCAACTTTTTATATATAAATAGTTGCATGACATTGGTTGCAATCCCCTCAATGTGTCTGTCAGCACTCTCCCTGCTTCTACTCTGGGTTGTTTGTTTCCCATCACCCAGCTTTCCTGCCCCTTCCTGCCTTTTGAATTTTACTTTGGGATAAATATCACCCTTCTGGTCTCCTATAATTGAGTGTTCTGGGGATCATGTTCCTCACAGGTGCTGTTGTTCACTTTGTAGGCCTGAGTGTTATCTGGCCATATGGTGGTCACTGAGAGTGGGTTCAGTTCTAAGTTTCAAGAGCGTCTAAGAACTATAGTCTTGGAGATTCTACCAGTCTCTATCAGACCAGTAGGTCTGGTCTTTATATATGAATTTGAATTTTCTACATTTTTCTCTCTGGTAGCGGAGTGCCACTCGACTACTAACCAGAAGCCTGGTGGTTCAAACCCACCAGCCACTCCTCAGAAGGAAGATGGGGCAATCTACTTCCGTAGTGATACCGCCTCGGAAATCCAAGGAGGGGTCGCTATGAGTCGGGCCCAACTTGACGGCACATAACAACAGCAACAACAACAACAACAGCAACAACATTTTTCTCTCACTCTGTCTGGGAACTTCTACTGTGATACTGGTCAGAGCTGTCCGTAGTAGTTGCTGAGTAACCATCTAGTTCTTCTGGTCTCAGGTTAACGGAGGCTGTAGCTTACATGGTCTTTTAGTTTTTTTGGACTAATTGTTTCCTTGAGTCTTTGGTTTTCTTCACTTTTCTTTACTCCAAAGAAAACTTTTGAATGGAAGATGGTGTTATTTACCATGACCAGGGTGGCTGCTCCAAATAAACTTTTCTTAGCTCCACATTCCTCTCCAACTATTGGTCCAAGGTTCTATGGTACTGCAAAATAACTAGGAAATAGTTACCAATGGCTGCCATCTGCCCTTCCTTACCTCTTGTTTTCTTCCTCACCTATTCCTGCTGAACTTCTGTCTCTACCTCTCTGCTTAGACAGCTCTTGGCAAAGTGGCCAGTGACCTCTGGATGAACAAAGTCAATGGTCACTTTGCTGTTTTTTACTAGAACTTTGCAGCATTCCACACACTTTACTAAGCCCTCCTTCTGAAAAGATACTTTTCTTTTGGTTTCTGTGATATTATACTTTCCTAGTTATACCACTACTTTGCAGCTCCTTCCTCATTTCCTTTTCTGCCTTTACTTCCTTTCTGACTTTGAGGGCCCTTCTGTTTTCTATATCCATTCTCTCTCTTGGTGGTCTAATTCAGTCCCACAGCTTTTATGTGTGTTGTTATTGTTGTTATTATTTTCCACAGAGGCAGTCCAAACTTATGCAACCCCACATACATTTCCTGTTCTGCACCATCTCGACACTGTGTGTTTTAAGTGCCTTCCAAACCAGAGGACTCATCTTCTAAGACTATACTGGACAGTATTCTGTTGTGATCCATTGGGTTTTCATTACCTAGTTTTCAGAAGTACATCACCGGGTCTTTTTTTCCTAGTTTGTCTTAGTATGGAAGTTCCACTGAAACCTGTCCACCATGGGTGACCCTGCTGACATTTGAAATACTGGTGGCATCATAGTAACATGCAAGGCATCACATTTTGACAAACTGATAGATGGGTGGAAAAATGTAAGTCTATGCCTTCTGCAAAAAGGATATGAGAATGGCATCTGACCTCCTCTAATGTCACAAGTGGGAAGGAGGACCAAGATCAGCAGCCCAAGGGTGATTCTTATTAGGTGAAGGTCAGGCATATCACTACGCTCCAACCTTTTTCTAATTCTGGCACCAATCATCCATCTCACAGCACTCTACTTTTCTGCTGGGTTTGATAATTCATAGCAATGGCCATACAGAACTCAAAGTAAGTACTCACAATCATGGGATTTATTAGGGAAGCAACAGGTTACAATTCAGGTTCAGGAATTCTCAGGATACAATTCTTCGATCAGAACAGCTTCCCCTAAGCCATGCCTGTAGGCACACCTCTCTTTGGCCAGTAGCCTCTTCGCCTGTTCTCTGGCCTGCTTGGGCAAGTGTTACAAAGCTCTTTTACCTCTCTGTTCACAGGTGCCCAAAGAGGCACCCCATACCTGCAAGGCTCCTGACCAAAGCCACTGAGCTTTCTCTCCTTGGGCTGGCAAGTCTGCTGCTCTGTCTCATACCAGTCTCTTGGTTTTACTTCCTCTGCTGTCGCTTGTCTGCCATGTCTCTGTAATCTCAGCATAGGGATCTTGGGTCCAAGGATGCACGCCACTCCTGGCTCTTCTCCAGTCTTGATGGTAATGACACCCCCCTTTTCTGCCTCTGGGAGGGCTCATTTTAAGCCAAGTGAAATGGTGAAACTGACCAAACTCCATGTTAGGGTTCCATATACCACCAGCCACTCCTCGGAAGGAAGATGGGGCAATCTACTTCCGTAGTGATACTGCTTCAGAAACCCAAGGAGGGGTGGCTATGAGTTGGGTCTGACTCGACAGCACATAACAACAACAACAACATACCATATTTCCATGGTCCCACCCCAACAAGGGTGCCATGTACCTTATTTACATTATTGGCAAGCTATCCAATCTCCTTAGTGGACCACTAGCATCTCACATTTGCATAATCCCACCCAGTCACCTGGTGGAAGTCAAAAAGATCATGGCTGGAAAAGCCATATTGAGTAATTCACTGCACCATACCTTCCAAATTTTTATCTCAGGTACTGACTGACCTCTCACAAAAATTCCAGACTAATACATGCAACTACCTCTATGGATATGTGGAAATACCCCACAAATAGACAATTTAATATGGTCAAAGCAAGGCTTTTCATATCCCTCATATGAAATTCATACCCTGAACTTCACCAGCCTCCCTGGTCATGGTAAATAACACCATCTTCCATTCAATTAGGAACTCGGTGCAGTGGTTAAGGCATTTGGGTGCTAATCAAAAGGCCAGTGGTTTGAAACTGCCAGTTGCTTCGCTGGAGAAAGATAAGGTAGTCTGCTTCCATAAGGATTTACAGCTTTGGAAACCCTATGGAGCAGTTCTATTCTGTCCTACAGGGTCACTATGAGTCAGAATCGACTCAATGGCAGTGGGTTTTGGTTTGGGTTTGTTCAGTTGCTCAGCCTAAAACTGAGGAGTTATCTTGATCTCTTTCTTCACTCTATCCCTATCAGAAAGTGTTCTTCAGT
This sequence comes from Orycteropus afer afer, assembly GCF_000298275.1. Taxonomy (NCBI): domain Eukaryota; kingdom Metazoa; phylum Chordata; class Mammalia; order Tubulidentata; family Orycteropodidae; genus Orycteropus; species Orycteropus afer. Next base: position 20,945,524 of record NW_006921603.1, on the reverse strand, counting down.
TTTTCCTCTGATACATTTCCAGAAAGCATTCACTTCTTGGGCCTTTCACAATTACCATCTCCAACATCTTTGGTGTGGACTACTGCAAAAGGCTTCTATTTATAGTCTGCATACCCACCCCCATCCCCCAGCCAATCTATTCTCCACGCTCCTGCCAGGATTATATTTTTATAAAGTAAAGCATAATATTCCACTCCTCTCCTTGAAACCACTATTGGCTTCCTTTCTGACTTAGAATACAATCTATATTTCCGGCTTGCCAAATTCTCCATGAACTTTTTCCTGCCTACTCTCTCCCTTACTCACTCTGTACAGCTCACAATGACCTTCTTCCTGCTCTGAACTTGTGAAGGTCGTTTCTGTTCTGAGGCCAGCATCAGACTGCCCAATAAAGTAAGCATGGGCTTACTTTGCTTACTTACTAATCTGTAGTAAACAATTTCACATTTTTTTTCACCACATCAAAGATTCTGCTTCTGGTATGGCTGGCATCTGTCTCTCTCCCAACCCCAAAGGACCTTCCTAAAGAATTAAAGCCTCTTTTCAAATTTACAATCCCTGCCAGGATGGAGTACCCAGTAAGCAAGGTAAGTAAGGGTTTACTGGTGCTTGCTCATCTGTAGTGAGCAATTTCCTATGGATTTCACCCCATCGTTGCTGCAGAGAAAAACATGTGAAACTGTTCCCTGTAGATTAGTAAGTAAACACTAGCAAGCCCACACTTACCTTGCTTAGTTTCTCTGCCCCTGTCTAGGGCCTTAGTTCTTGCTATGCTATCAGCCTAGGATGCTCTTCCTCTAGATCTTTGCATGGATGGATGCTTCTCAAGTCTCAGTTGATGTGTCAAATCCTTAGAGAAGCCTTTCCTTGTCATCTAACCAAAAAAATTGCCCCATGCCTACAACTACTACCACATACCCACTGTTTGCCATCATACTACCTTGTTATATTTTTTCATAGTTAGTGAAAGAAAAATTACTCCCTGACATTGTCCTATTTATTTGTTTGTTTCTTTAGTGTCTGTTGCCACTCTCTCTCCCCTACTCACACTCACACACACACACACACACACTGGAAAAGCTATGCTTTTTCCTATTCACCTGCCTAGGAGAGCACTTGGTACTCTTCTTGTTGAAAGAATGAATTATAAACTAAATGTTCTACATTCCGAAGTCCAAAATCTATCCCTGCAGCTAGAAGTCCATAATCTTCCCTGCTGGAAGAATCTGCACACACACACCCCAAAAAAATGTTTTCAGATAAAATATAAAAAGGGTTTCAAACAATTAGAGCTAAGCATGGATTGGATGCTTGCAGAAAGGGAGAAATGTTCCAAGAATTAACTGTTATTAAGTGCCAATTACAAGCAGTTGTCTCATTTCAGCCTCACAACTCTGCATAGTAGGTATCGTTATTTTTATTTACGGATGGAGAAATAGTTTCAGAGAGGTTAAGAAACTGGCCCAGAGACACACAGTGAGAAGCAGGATCTGAACCAGGGATATTTAATTCCAGAACCTGTGTTTTTGACCACTGCATTAACCTGACCTCCTTAATATTACATCCCTAAACCTCAGGATTCTCATCTGCAAAATGATGGCAATAACATGTTTCATAGGGTCATTGTGAGGACTATAGGATATAATGCATATAAAAGTGTTTAGCCCAGTGCCTGGCACATGGAGTGTATGTATTACTCGTTCATTGTTATTGGTATCAGTGTTGCCCAATATTATACAATTACTGTAGCGAATGAAAGAGCCAGGATCTAAAATCAGGCCTAGCTAACTCCAATGCCTATAGTTTTCCCATGGAGTTGGATGGGAGTTTGTCACATCTGTTGCATAAGGAAAAATACCTAAGGATAGATATTCTTTACTGTCCCTTTCAACTCTGCCTTTATCCCAATGTTGTTGTTGTTGTTGTTATGTGCCCTCGAGTCAGACCTGACTCACAGCGACCCCTCCTTGGGTTTCTGAGGCAGTTATCACTACGGAAGTAAGATTGCCCAACCTTCCTTCCGAGGAGAGGCTGGTGGGTTTGAACCGCCAGCCGTCTGGCTAGCAGGCAAGTGTCTTAGCCACTATGCTACCAGAGCTCCTTCCGAGGCAGTATCACTACAGAAGTAGATTGCCCCATCTTCCTTCCGAGGAGTGGCTGGTGGGTTTGAACCGCCAGCCTTCTGGTTAGCAGGAGTCAAGTGCCTTAGGCACTACGCTACCAGAGCTCCTAATAGGCTAAAGTAATTAGAGTTGGGCTGGATATGGAAGACATTCCTTCATCTCTCTTTACTTCCAAGTGAAGCTTGGTGAGGCAACTTGGTATGATGCTTATTATTAGGGTCAAGCCCACCTAGGTTTAGATACCATTCCTACACTTTTTTGGGTGAACTCTTTCAAGTTACTTTATGGATGTTTTTAGGTGCCATCAAATTTATTTTCAACTAACAGCAACCCAATGTGACAGAGTAGAACTTCCCAGAAGGTTTTCTAGGCTATGATCTTTATGAGAACAGATCTCCAGGTTTTCTCTCCCCCAGAGTCACTGAGTGGTTCGTACCACCAACCTTTCGCTTAGCAGCCCATTGCTTAACTGCTGCATCACAAGGGCTCCTTCTTTTATCTATAAATTGGGGATAATAATAGGACATAGCCTCTGGGATGGTGAGGATTAAAAGGGTTAATGCACCAAGAGTACCCGTCTTGATGCCCAAACCTCTTAGTAAATATTAAGAGCAGGCTTCCTCTAAATGGTGGTTATGGTTATTATTCTCTCTGGTGAGGACCCAGTAAGCAGTATCGTTAGACCTGTTGGGTTTGTAATCGGCCAATTAGAATTTTTCAAGTGTATAAGAGCCAGGACGTGAGAAGGGCTGAATCCCTGTTCAGAACACATAATGAGGCAAACAAGTTATGCTGTTCCTGTTTTTGAGCTGCAGGGAAAGACCAAAGGCTATTTTTAGCAATGGTGAGTTTGGGTTCTGGGGAGGGCACCGAGGCCGTGTTTGTTACATTACATTTTAACATAATACAGTCACCCTGCGGAAGGGATCTGTTTCAGGTTGTTTTTATTAATCAAAGGGTGTTTTTTTTCAAGTTGAGATGTTCAGACTTAATGAGCAGCAAGCAAACAGTCTCTGATACACAGCTTTAACCTAATAATAACACATCTTTTGTTCTATCAGGTTTCCATGAAGTACCCTGAAAACAGGAAAAAAAAAAAAAAAGTCATAAATATAGCGTTGCTTTCACTTGAGTAAGTTGTTCTTTTAGGAAAAAAAATATTTTGTGATTATACTATTGTGTATCTCACAAAAATAAACTTTGGAAGGGTGTACTGTGATTCAAGAGTGAAGCATGAGAAGACCTTCCCATGGAATTTTCTGGAGCTCCTTCAGGTGCAGGCAGACATCTGTCTCTAAGATGACAACAACCACAGAGCAGCTGGGATGTGAGGAGGAAACCTTGAGAAATAATTATAGCAAGTACAGAGAATCTGGGTTTGGGAAATTGAAACAAAAACCATATTGCTGGGGTGTAATAAATGATGTCCTCCATAATTAGACCCAATAAATTCACTTAAGAAATGTGAGTTGAACCCCTATGATGGACATGCCCTGGAGATGCAAAAGGGGACAAGATAGATTTGGTCATTGCCCTCAGGAAGCTCTTAGTTTCGTAGGGCTGCCATAACAAAATACCATAAACAGGTGGCTTGTAAGAACAGAAATTTACTGTCTCACAGTTCTAGAGGCTAGTAGTACAAATACAGCATATCAGCAGGGCCATGTTCTCTCCAAAGGCTCTAGGGGAACAATCTTTTTTTGTCTCTTCTAGTTTCTGGTAGCCTCAGGCATTTCTTGGCTTGCAGCTGTTGTGTGACTCTGACCACATGGCTGTTTTCCCTTTTGTCCTTCAGTGTATCTTTGCCTCTTTTATAAGAACACCAGTCAGATTGAATCAGAACCCACTCTACTGCTATATGGGGAGCTCTGGTGGCATAGTGCCTAAGGGATCTGACTGCTAATCAGAAGGCTGGCAGTTCAAACCTACCAGCCACTCCTCAGAAGGAAGGTTGAGTGATCTACTTTCGTAGAGATATTGCCTTGGAAACCCAAGGAGGGGTCACTATGAGTAGGGGTCGACTCGATGGCAGTGAGTCTGGTTTGATTTTGGTTCTACTGCTGTATGACTTCATGTTAATTTAACTCAGAACTTCTTCAAACAAGGTCACATTCACAGGTACCGGGGGTTAGGATTTCAACACATCTTTTTTTGGGAGATACCATTCAATTCATGGAGTCCCTGGGTGGTGCAAAAATGTTAACGTGCTCACTGCTGACCAAGAGGTTGGTGGTTTGAGTCCACCAGAGGCATCTCCGGAGAAAGGCCCGATGATGTATTTCTGAAAAATCAGCTGTTGAAAACTCTGTGAAGCACAGGTCACTGGGAGTCAGAGTCCACTCAACAGCAAATGGGTTATACAACTGGACAAGGAGCTCTGGTGGCATAGTGCCTAAGGCATTTGACTGCTAACCAGAAGGCTGGTGGTTCAAACCCACCAGCCACTCCTCAGTAGGAAGACTGGACAATCTACTTCCGTAGAGATACCACTTCAAAAACCCAAGGAGGGGTCACTATGAATCAGAATTGACTCGATGGCAGTGAGTTTGGTTTTTGGTATTCAGTGGTAACAGGACTTGATAGCTCAGTAGAGAAGGTAGGTCAGAAAAGAGTATGAGAGATGCTGTGGCAGGGGAAAGGTCCTACTCGGCCAATTCTACAAGTTCCAACTTGCTTAAGTTTTCTGAGTTTCAGTTGCTTCATCTCTGATGAAGAGATGATGAGACTAAGAATTCCTGATAAAATTTGCAGGTTAACCATATGCACATATGGTCAAAACAAACAAAGAAAAAACTCCCACGAGTCTTTTTCCATGCTCCAAAGTGAAGGAATAATTCTAGGAAGAGGAAAGCAGGGAGCCCAGAAATAAGGAGTTCCAATGTTAAGAGGGGACATAGGGAAGCTCCAGGATGATGCAGAAAGGCTCCCAGGTGACAGCTGTGCACCACACAGTGAGGCTACCTGTCCAGATTGGAGCCAGTCAGAAGGCCCCAAGAGTGAGTACTTCAAAAAGACAAAATTGATCAAATACCAAATGTATTTGAAAATATTTAGAAAGAATTCCTACAACCAGGGACAGGTTTGATGTTGAAGATAAGTACACGGAAAACTAAGTAAATTTTTCAAATAATTTCAAGAAAGCAAATTGTGCAGAAAAGGTAAAACTCTAGTATATTCAGCTGTGAAAATACTGATTTGACTAAAATTAAGTTATATCTATGTGAAGAAGATAGGAGGACAGGGAAAACAATGTGTGTATGTGTGTTGTATATGGGGTAGTGGGTTGGTAAGAAAGTTAAATCTGCATTAAGTCAATAGATAACACCCAAAACTGAGAACCACTACCTGTATGCCAGTTTGGCATACTGTCGTGGCTTGTGTGTTCAGGGATGGTATACCCAGTAAGCAAGGTAAGTATGGGCTCACGTGTGTTTAGTAGGTAAACACAAGTAAACCCATGCTTACTTGCTTACTGGATGCTCTTTTCCTGGCAGGGATTGTAAATTTGAAAGGTGCTATGGGGTTGGGAGAGAGACAGATGCCTACCATACCTAGGAGCAGAATCTTTTTTTTTTTTCAATTGTGATTTGGGTGAAAATTTACAGTGCAAATACACTTCCATACAGCAGTTCACATACACTTTGTCTCATGACATTGACCACAGTTTACCACAATGCAACAGCTCCCCTCCGACTTCCTCCCGATAGTTACCTCTTCCCTGTGTCCATCCCTCCATGCACTCCTGTCCCCTGAGCTGTCTCCCAGTGCCTGAGCAGCCCTTCTTTCTCTCATGCTTGTTCTCTCCAAGGAGTGTATCTACCTCAAGTAAATGTTCAACTGATATGCTTGTCTATTGTTTGGCTGGAAGCCACAGGTGTGTGTTCAATTGCAGACCTGAAGGGCAGTTAGGGGCCATAGTCTCAGTGGTTCCACCAGGCTCCCTCGGGCCAGCAAACTTGTTCCCTACTTTTTTTTTTTTCCAAATGATTTTGAGTTTTGTTCCACATTGTTCCCCCTGTCTATCCAGGATCTCCTGCAAAGATCCTCTTCCAAGTGGTTGACAGTAGTAGCCAAGCACCATCTATTTCTTCTGGTCTCATAGTCGTGTAGGCTGCAGATTGGATGGTGTACCAGTCGCTAGGACTAATTGTTTCCATGAATTTTTGGTTTTCTTCATTCTTCTTGGCTCTGGACGAGGAGAGACCCATCATTGCATCTAGATGGCAGCTTGCAAGCTTTTAAGATCTCAGCTGCTACTCGCCACAGTAGGAGATGGAACAATGTTTTGTGTAGCATGTTATGCCAATTGAGCTTGGTGTCCTCTAGAAGCAATCTTTGATATGGTGAAAAATGTGAAATGGTTTACAACAGATTAGTAAGTAAATACAAATAAGCTTGTGTTTATGTTGCTTATTGGCTAATCCAACACTGTGCATGTTGCTGTGATTCTGGAAGCTATTCTACCAGTATTTCAAATACCAGCAGGGTCACTTACGGTAGACAGTTTTCAGCAGAGCATCCAGTCTCAGACAGACTAGGAAGAAAGACCTGGTGACCTGCTTCTGAAAATGAGCCAATGAAAACCCTATGGATCACAACAGAATACTGTCCTGATGTAGAGCTGGAAAGTGAGCCCCTGGTTAGAAAGCACTCAAAACACACAGGGGCCACAACAGTGGACTCAGCCATACCAACGATCATGAAATGACGCAGGACCGTGCAACATTTTGTTCTGTTGTGCGTGGGGTTGCCACGAGTCAGAGCTGATTTGACAACAAACAAAAATAACAACAAAATCAAGAAATCATTAAGTAGTGATATAAGCATGTTATTTAGATATACGAAAGTAAATAGTAAAAAGATGCTGGTAAAGATGTGAAAATAGCTGTGTCTGAGCCATGTTCCCATTGCACTGTGTGGGTTAGGGGAAGGAGTGGGGAACCAGGTGGAAATCACTATCTTCTGTATCTAGGCTCTTAGGACTTTCTGACTCTTAAATACATTCATATGTAACATTGATAAATAGAAAACTAAACTTAAAATAATGGCTATACAAAAACAAAAATTACTGGAATTCCTTGCTGTTTGTTTACTAACATAAAAGTCACACTCTTGTCACCAGAAAACTTTTCTGAGAAATGTCTGCCATCACATGGTGTGCCAGGCTGGTCCTTCATATTATTTCTCAGAATCATAAAGTTGGCTTGTTTATGAAACATCTTTTGCTTAAAGAGGGAGGGGAAATAATACGTTATCTACCCCTTAGGATTGTTGAGAGAGTCCAAATGAGAGAAGACATACAAGGACTTAGCACAGTGCTCTAGAAATATTAGCAAGTTGTCCCTCACTCTGTGTTCCCTTCTTCTCTGTCATAATTACACATCGCTTTATTTCGAGGTGATACTTTTAGAAGGGGGCAGGGAGAGGTAGTGTCCCATACTGGCTAAACCAAAAACAAATTCACTGCAATGGAGTCATTTCCAACTCATCGTGACCCCCATTGTGTTTCCGAGGCTGTAAATCTTTACAGGAGTAGATTGCTGTGTCTTTCTTCTCTGGAGCAGCTGGTGGGTTTGAACCACTGACCTTCCAGTTGGCAGTCAAGTGCCTTATCCATTACACCACCAGAGCTCTGGCTAGGCATCTGTAATCTAGATGTGGTGGGAGCCATCTGGGACCATAGTAACAAGGATCACACCCTGAAATGCTGAAACAATAGGATAGAAGGGTCAAGAACTTTTCTCAGCTTCAGCCTCCAGACTATTGCCTAAGAAAGAAATATAGTTCTATCTTGTTTAAGCCCCAGGTAGTTGTCTTCGTTATAACCAATACTACTCTTAGTGTCGTTAGCATTGGTAGCAGTAGTTATTTATGGTATTTATGCTAAGAAGCTCTGGTGATATAGTGGCTAAGGCATTTGGCTGCTAACCAAAAAGTTGATAGTTCAGGCCCACCAGTCACTATGCAGAGGAAAGATGAGGGAACCTTCTTCCATGAAGATTTAGAGACTTGGAGACCCAGTGATGGTCACTATAAGTCAGAATCAACTCAATGGCAGTCAGTTTTTGAGAAGGAATGATAGAGGCCTAGTAGCTCAGTGGTTGAGAGCTCAGCAGTTCAAACCCACCAGCCACTCCATAGGAGAAAGGTGTGATAGTCTGTTTCTGTAAAGATTCCCAGCCTTGGAAACCCTATAGGTCAGTTCTTCTCTGTCCTATAGAGTTGCTATGAGTCAGAATCGACTCTACAGCAGTTAGTTTGGTCTTTTGGTTTTAAGGAGAAATACCTGTCTCAGACCTGGAGGCCTGGTACATATGTAAGACTGAAGGAATGGTTAAGTAACCAAGCAAAGAGAAGGTCAAAATGCTGTGGGCAAAGAGAACATCATAGACACTGAAGATGAGAGAGACACACACAGAGTTTAGGGAACAGAAAGGGGTTGAGGATGGAGTTGGGGAGGGAAGTTGCAAGAAGTGAGGTTGGTGAAGTAAGTAATGTTAAGAGCCTTGTAAACCATGTTAACCATCACTCATCTGTCAACTTGTCATACTGTGGTGGCTTATGTGTTGCTATGATGCTGGAAAGTATGTCATCTATATTTCAAATACCAGCAAGGTCACCTGTGGTGGACAGGTTCCAGCAGAGCTTCTAGACTAAGATAAACTAGGAAGAAAGTCCTGGTCATCTACTTCTGAAAATTAGCCCATGAAAACCCTATGGATCACAGCAGAATATTGTCAAATTCAGTGCTGGAATATGAGGCCCGTTGGTTACACGTCACTCAGTAATGTACTCCAACTAGGACTTTGAACCAATACATTCCAGTTGGACCCCTTGCTGATAATTTGCATTTCAATTCCAGATGTACTGAATCAGATTCTACATTTTAATGTACAGATCCCCGGGTGATTCTTATGCATGCATTGATAAACATAAAACTGAATTTATGTATTCATAAGAAACACCTGGGGATCTTGTAAAATTTTGGGGTAGCAGAAATGGAGATAAGTAGACAGATTTGGACAGATTCAAATGATAAGAAGTAGAATCAACTGATTCAACATAAAAGTGGTGGGAGAAGTGGGAGTTGAGAATTGGGCCCAGATTTCTGGCTTTTACCCTGGAAGGATGACAGCACCATTTATGGAGGCAGAGAAAAATGGAGGAGGAGTGGGTCTGTGAGGGAGTGTGAAGATGCTGGGCTCAGTTTCAGACATGCTCAGTTAGAGGAGTCTGTAAAACATCCAAGTGCTAAAGTCCAGAAAGCAACTAGATAGTCAAGAGAGAATCTGGGGCATTTTTTAGATTTATACTCAATCCCAAATTAACATTTTCAAAGCATTTCCCAGAAATGAAATAGGCACACTTCTGAAAACCCGAATAGGTGATAGTGTCACCATCATTTTGTAGTCGAGGAAACAGAGGCCCCAAAAAATTCAAAACGGGCACCCAGGGAAGTTAGAAGGTTAATCCCTTAGTTTATTTAAAATAAAAAATCTATTCCATCCAATCAAACACACTATCCTTAGATTTGTGTGTTGTTGTTGTTATGTGCCATTAGCAACCCCTCCTTGGGTTTCCGAGGTGGTGTCCCTACAGAAGTAGATTGACCAAACTTCCTTCCAAGGAGTAGCTGTACTTAGCACTAAATTACTACTCTGCACCAGGTGCTTTGTAGACATCCTCTAGCTAAGTGAATCAACAAACAATAAGTGAGGACCTAACTGTGCCATGCACAGTTCTAGAATTTGCAAATAAATCAGATGAACAAGACAAAGACTAACTTAAATGTCTTTTATTAAAGGGGCTCCTCTAATTAAAGACAGAAAGTAAACAAATAAGCAACCGAACAAACCAACCCAGAGAAGGTCAGGTAGTGAGTGATAAGTACTGTGATGAAAATAAAGCAAGTCAAGTGTGACTGAGAGTGACAGGGAAGATGCTTTAATTGGGTAGTCAAACTGGGAGCCTCCATGAGAATAGCTTGTGAATAACAAGAAATGAGAGTTATATAAAAAAAAATCTAGGGAAAGAATATTCTAGGAGCGGGAATTCCCAGTGCAAAACCCTAAGGTAAGCCTGAACTTGGTGTGAAGGATCAGTTAGAGGTCAGTGTGGCTGGGGTAGAGTGAGCAATGGGAAAAGTTGCAGGAGACACAGTCAGAGAGGTGGGCACTGGCAGGAGCAGAGGAGCCTTGCAGGTCAGAAAGATTGGATTTTATATTAAGCACATGGAAAGTCATTGGCTTTTTAGCAGGGTGGTACCCTCATCTAGGAGTCCCTGGATGGTGCAAATGGTCAATGCATTCAACTGCTAACCAAAAGTTTGGTGGATCATGTCCACCCAAAGGTGCCTCAGAAGAAAGGCCTGGTGATCTACTTCTGAAAAATCAGCCACTGAAAACGCTATGGAGCACAGTTCTACTCTGACACAGCGGGTAACATGAGTTGAAATCAACTCAGTAGCAACTGGTTTACCTTATCTGATTTGCACGTTTAAATGACCAATCCCTCCAGCTACTATGTGAAGGGTAAATTTGGGCTATAGAGCAGGCAGAACTAGAAGCAGGGTGGGGGAACCACAGCTCGCTCCTGCTCTAGCTCCACTTCTACACTGTCTATAATCCCAGTCTCTGCTTCCTTACAATAACCATGAGAGGTGGGAATCATTACTGCCAGTTTTCAGTGAAGATCCTTTTTTTGTTATCCTTCCAAAAAGCCAAGCACAATTTGAAGCATGCAGCATCCCTTTAATAAATGTTTGATGCTTGATTAATAAGTTAAAAAAAAAATTGACTCATTTATTTAAAGAATCAGACAAGCCAATTAAAAGACCTAAAATAAAAAAGCTAGACATACCAGCTGTTTGCCGACACTGGTCAGTTGTTTGACCTAGAAGACTTGTCAAGCTCAATCAACATCCAGTAGCTCACAGTGACACAGAGGTCGCCCATGCCCACAATTGTTCTCTCTCACCAATATTAAGCTGTGTCTCAGGCATCGGGAGGAAAACAAAAACATTCTTTTTCAAAGCTGATGTTTTCAAGTCTTCAGTTGTTTGTCATCATCCAGCCATACAGGAGCACCCACAGGCTGCGATGCAGATCAGCCGTCACACGGCAGATTGATGTTCTTACTTTATCTGCTTCCTCCCAGATTCACAAGTTAACACAGGATCTCTGAGCTTTCCTCACAAACAGAGCCTGAATCACCACAGAAGGTGGGGAAAGGCATGGTCACACTTCCTGTCCTTAGCGGTCCAGTCTGGGTCAGGCAGGAGGCAGGGACATCCAGCACTGAACACTGCCCTCCAGAGATGGAAACCAGTGTACTAGAGACTCTTCCACACACAGCTCCTCCAGGGGTGATTCCTTACCTGGCCCTTGTTGAGATAGCACATGGTTCCATGACTCAGTCATCCAGTAGTGAACCCCTGACCCAAAGAGTTTCCCATATCAAGTGACCTTTAACTTGCAGCCTGATGTGAAAAGATTAGTAAGACCAATCAGATTACTCTCCTAGAATTTGGAAATAAAAACAGAGGCCACTGATAGCTAATACTGGACACTGGAGCTAAGAGGTAAGGCAATAGAGATGAGCTAATAACTGGTAGACTGTGTACCAGTGAGTAGGCAGAGGAAACGGGTGGAGAGAAAGAGGAACGGTCTAAAACGGCACTGTACGATATTGTAGTCACATGGGGCTGCTTAATTTTATTTAAGTAACTTAATTTTAATCAATAGATTTAAATTAATTAGTTTATTTAAATAAACTTTATTTAAATTTATTTAAATAACATTAAAAAACTAAAAAGAATAACTCACTGCCATTGTGTTGATTCTGACTCATAGAGTCCCTTTAGGACAGAGTAGAACTGCCCCACAGGGTTTTGAAGGCTATAATCTTTACAGAAGCAGTCTGCCTGATCTTTCTCTCCTGGACTGGCTTGTTGTTATTGTTGTAATATGCCATCAAGTCGGACTGGACTCATAGCGACCCGTCCTTGGGTTTCCAAGGCGGTATCACTACAGCAGACCGAAGAAGAGTTGATACTTTTGACTTGTGGTGCTGGCAAAGAATACTGAAAGTGCCATGGACTGCTAAAAGAACTAACAGATCTGTCCTGGAGGAAGTGCAGCTGGAATGCTCCTTGGAAGCGAGAATGGCCAGACTTGGTCTTACCTACTTTGGTCATGTTTTGAGAAGGGATCATTCCCTGGAGAAGGATGTCATGCTTGGTGAGATGGAGGGTCGACGAAAGAGGAGAAGGCCTTCAACGAGATGGATTGACACAGTGGCTGTGACAATGGGTTCAAGTATAGCAAGGATCATGGAGCTGGCGAGGGATCAGGTGGTGTTTTGTTCTGCTGTGCAGAGGGTTGCTATGAGTAGGAAACAACTCAATGACACCTAACAACAACAACATCACTATGGAAGTAGATTGCCCAACCTTCCTTCTGAGGAGTGGCTGGTGGGTTTGAACTGCCAGCCTTCTGGTTAGCAGTCAAGTGCCTTAGACACTGCTACCAGAGCTCCAAACTGCTGACCTTTAATTAGCAGCTGAATGCTTTGACCACCATACCACTACAGCTCCTTAAACATTAGAAATTAAAAATTCAGTTCCTCAGTTGCACTATGCAGATATAGAACATTTCCAGCATTGCAGAAAGTTTTGTGGGATAGCACTGGCTTAGAAGACCTGCTACAATAAAGATTAGAAGTCTTAGTTATAGATTTTCAGGTTCTGATTCCAATTTACATGAAGCTCAAATATACCTCCTGCATCTTTACAATAAAGCCACCACCCTACCTCTCTGGGTGGCTCAAATGTCTGCTCTCAGCTACTGACCTAAAGATTGGCAATTTGAATCCACCCAGCAGTGCTGGGGAAGAAAGGCCTGGTGATCTGCTTCCATAAAGATTATTGCCAAGAAAACCCTATGACAAACCCTATGTTGTTATTGTTTGTTATGTGTCGTCGAGTCAGCCCCGACTCATAGTGATCCCTTTTTGGGTTTCTGAGGCAGTATCCCTGCAGAAGTAGATTGCCCAACCTTCCTTCCGGGGAGTGTCTGGGGGCTTTGAACCACCACCCTTCTGGTTAGCAGTCAAGTGCCTTAGGCACTATGCTACCAGAGATTCCTATAGCAAAGTTTTTTTTTTTCCTACCTTTCTCACTATTTTTTTCATAAGTTAGTTAGTCCTTACAATCTTTTATAATCTAGGAAAGAACACATGCTGACCGATATTACTAATAAAATAGTAACCACTATTTGTTGAATTATTATGTATACAAACACTGTGCCATAGCCTTTTACATGCACGTTCTTAGTTAATCCTCACAGCTTTGTAATATAGACATTTTATCTCCATTTAACAGCTGAAGCCACCAAGGCACAGAGAAGTTGAGCAAGCTGCCCAAGGTCACAGAGCTGGTAAGTGGTAAACAGGCATAGAATTGATTTTCCACCTTCAGTGACTGATGCAGAGAAACATGGCCTCACTTTTAAACTGTGGAAACAGGTAGTGAGAAGTGGGAGACACCTAAGGCCCCACTCTACCTAAAACATAGTAGTAAGAAAAGTCTGAGATGTCTTTAAAGAAATCTCAGATTCTGGGGCACCTTCTTAGGGCAGCTAGTCTGGTTCCAATCATCTCTCGGCCTGGTGCATTTTTTCCTAAAGGACAGGAAGTTTGAGAAGTGACAAGGCTGTGGGATCAGGCCAACCTTACTGAGAAACAGTCCATCAGGAGCAAACTTCATGTTTCTTGAACTCAGGGACCTGCCAGCAAAATTCCCTGATGCTAGAACTTCGGTTAGGGAACCTAAGTGGTGTGCTGATTGGCGTCAGAAGCCAAATGTGGGGAGGGTGGCAGTCAGCATATACTTCTCTGCTGAACTCCATTTCCCATTTGGTTTGGCAGCTTGTTTTTAATGAAATGAGGCCAGTCCAAGAATTCCATGTCAACATCGTTCCTTTTACTGGAACCACAAATCCAGCCCCCTGGGACCTGGCTGTATCTCTGGGCAGACATCAAAAACAAGCCCTTCTTACTTTGAAACCATAATAGTCTTCTAAGAGCTACCCACTTCCTCACCTTTTTTTTTTTTTCCCCCTCTAAGGAAGAAAGTGAGGGCCAACATTTGTGGGCTGCAGAGACCAGGATTTATTGTTGGCATCGAAGGCCTCGGGGCTAGCCAGGCTGCAGGGGGTTCTCTTGAACTCTGCTGTTGCTTTTCCCTTTCTTGTGCTTCCAAGGCCTTGTGGTTCCTTCCTGCCTGTTTTTCTCCCTTCCAGGACCAGCTTGATGAGTAGGCAAGGCCTTTCCCAACCCCTCTCACAAGGCTGCCACAGCTGCCTACATGCGGTGACTGCAGGGGGGATTGCAAAAGGTGCTCTTGTATCCAAAATTCTTCCCCAGTAAGTGACTCAAACCAGATATATCTCAATTGAAGTTTCTGCAACATCACAGTGTTCACAGTCTTTGGGAAGAAGACCCAGGTTTTAGCTTTTTCAATACTGAGATAGCAGCTTGGGGTAAGGATGAGTGTGAGGGTGCCAGAAAGTAGACACATGTTGGGAGGGAGCATACTAATGATTAGTGATAGTTGTTGTTGTTGTTGTTAGGTATTGTTCAATTGGCTCCAACTCATAGCAACCCTATGTACAATACAACAAAACACTGCCTGGTCCTGCGCCACCCTCACAATCCTTGCTATGCTTGAGCTCACCAGTGTAGCCACTGTGTCAATCCATCTCATTGAGGGTCTTCCCCTTCTTTTTTGACCCTCTGCTTTACCAAGCATGATATCCTTCTCAAGGGAATGGTCCCTTCTGAGACTATGACCAAAATAGGTGAGATGAAGTCTGGCCATTCTCGCTTCTAAGGAGCATTTGGGCTGTGTTGTGGTTACCTAGTACCTCTGTGATGAGAGTATATCACAAATGGTATGGCCTCAACAAACAGGAGTTTATTCTCTTATAGTTGGGGAGGCTAGAAGTCTGAGTTCCAAGTGCCAGGCCCTAGGGTCTGTGTGAAAGCCCCTCGACCTTGGGCTTCAGCTCTGCCTCTTGCTCCCAGCCCACTGAAGCTAGAGGCATCTCTTCACTCAGGCAGCTACTGGCTGCTGAGGCTAACAAGCCCAAAGTTGACAAATAAAATGGCACAGTCCCGATGTTACTAAACCACACAGCAGGCCATTAATTCAAGTCCATTGTAAGTCCCAAGGTTGGCAGAGCATGACAGGCTGCTTAACAACGACATAGCTATATGCAGGGTCCAAGCTTGCCATAAGCTAGAGACCATTCTCCAAGGCTTCTTCTTATATATAGGAAGCAGATCACATCCCTAGGGCAGCTACTCAGCTGCTCACAGTAGATTCCGCCATGGAGTTGATTACCAGTGTCTTCATGGGGAATACTACATTGAGCTGCCCAGCCACTCAACCAGGCTTAGCCAAGTTGACACACAAACTTAACTACCCCAGGCTGTACTTCTTCCAGGACATATTTGTTTGTTCTTCTGCCTGTGCATGGTATTTTCAGTATTCTTCACCAACACCACAATTCAAAGGCATCACCTCTTCTTTGATCTTCCTTATTCCTTGTCCAGCTTTCACATGCATATGAGGTGGTTGAAAATACCAGGCTTGGGTCAGGTCCATTTTAGTCTTCAAAGTAATATCTTTGCTTTTGAACACTTTAAAGAGTTCTTTTGCAGCACATTTTCCCAGTGCAATATAATGTCTGATTTCCTGACTGCTACTTCCATGGGTGTTGACTGTGGATCCAATAAAAGGAAATCCCTGACAACTTCAATCTTTTCTCCATTTATCATGATGTTGCTTATTGGTCCAGCTGTGAGGATTTTCATTTTCTTTCATTTTTTTTCTTTATGCAGTAATCCATACTGCAGACTGTAATCTTTTACCTTCATCAGTAAGTGCTTCAAGTCATCTTCACTTTCAGCAAGCAAGTTTGTTTCATCTGCATATGTTGTATGTTGTTAGGTGCCGTTGAGTCATTTCTGACTCATAGCGACCCCATGCACAGCAGAACGAAACACTGCCCAATCCCTCACCAGCTCCATGATCCCTGCTATACTTGAGCCCATCATCATAGCCACCATGTCAATCCATCTCGTTGAAGGCCTTCCCCTCTTTCGTCGACCCTCCACCTTACCAAGCATGACATCCGTCTCCAGGGAATGGTCCCTTCTGACAACATGACCAAAATAGGTGAGAGGAAGTCTGACCATTCTTGCTTCCAAGGAGCATTTCGGGTGTACTTCCTCCAGGACAGATCTGTTAGTTCTTTTGGCAGTCCATGGTACTTTCAGTATTCTTCACCAGCACCACAACTCAAAAGCATCAACTCTTCTTCGGTCTTCTTATTCATTGTCCAGCTCTCACATGCATACGAGGTGATTGGAAATATCATAGCTTGTGTCAGGTGCACCTTTAGCCCTCAAGGAGACATCCTTGCTCCTCAGTTCTTGAAAAGGTTCCTTCACAGTTGACCTTCCCAATGCTACAACATCGTCTAATGTCCTGACTGCTGCTTCCATTGGCATTGATTGTAGAACCAAGCAATGTGAATTCTTTGACAACCTCAATCTTCTCTCCATTTATTGTGATACTGCTTATTGGTCCAATTGTAAGGATTTTTGTTTTCTTTATATTGAGACATAATCCATACTGCAGACTGTATTCTTCAACCTTCATCAGTAAGTGCCTCAAGTCATCCTCACCTTCAGTAAGCAAAGTTGTATCGTCTGTGTATCTCAGGTTGTTAATGATTCTTCCTCCAATCCTGATGCCACGTTTTTCTTCATATAGTCCAGATTCTTGGATTATTTGCTCAGCATATAGATTGAATAAGTGTGGGGAAAGGATACAACCCTGACGCACTCCCTTCTTGATTTTAAACCATGTAGTGTCCCCTTATTCCGTTCGAACAACAGCCTCCTGGTCAAGGTACATCTGCATATACCAGGGTGTTAATGGTTCTTCCTCCAATCCTGATAACATGTTCATGTTCTTCTTCATATTGCCCAGCTTTTTGGATTGTTTCCTCAGCATATAGATTGAATAACTAGGGTGAAATGATATAACCCTGATGCACACTCTTCCTGATTTTAAATTATGCAGTATTTGTTCATTCTGTTCGCACAACAGCCTCTTGGCCTGTGTACAGGTTCCTTATGAAAACAATGAAGTGTTCTGGAATTCCTGTTTTTTGCAATGTTATCCATAATTTGTTACTATCCTCACAGTCAAATGCATAGTCAATAAAACACAAGTAGACATCTTTCTGGTATTATTTGCTTTCAGCTAAGATCCACCTGACATCAGCAATGATATCCTTCATTCTAAATCCACTTCTGAATCCAGCTTGCATTTCTGGAAGTTCCCTGTCAATATACTGCTGCAACCATTTTTGCATTATCTTCAGCAAGATTTTATTTGTGTGTGATATCAATAATATTGTTCAATAACTTCCACATTCTGTTGGATCTTCTTTCTTTGTAATGGGCACAAATATCAATCTCTTCCAGTCAATTGGCCAGGTAGTGGTCTTCCAAATTACTTGGCATACAAATTACTTGCCTCCAGTGTTGGATCTGTTTGTTGAAACATCTCAGTGGGTATTCCTTCAATCCCTGGAGCTTCATTTTTTTGAAAGCCAATTCCTTTTCCCAATTAGTAATTAGTGGACAATTAAAAGATAGATGTGTGTTGGCAAGGGGTACATACTATTGGCCATGGGGGTGATAGTGACAGGACATTAGTGAACCTGGCACTGTTATGGATTGAATTGTGTCCCCCTAAAAAATATGTTGAGGTGATCCCTCGATGGTGCAAATGGTTAGGCTCTTGACTGATAGCTGAAAGGATGATAGTTTGAGCATACCCAGAAGTATCTCGGAATACAAGCTTGGCAAAAATTGCTTCTGAAAAGGTCCCACTGCCATCGAGTTGCTTCCAATTCATAGTGAATTTACAGGATAGAGTAGAGTTTCAAAGGCTTTAAGTCTTTATGAAACAGACTGACCCATCTTTCTCCCGTGGAGTAGCTGATGGGTTTGAACCACTGACCTTCTGGTTAGCAGCCCAATACTTTATTAACCACAGTGCCACCAGAGCTCCTTCTGAAAGGTCACAATTTGAAAACCCTATGTAAAACCCTACTCTGTACACATGAGGTTGCCATGAGTTCAAATAAACTCCACAGCAATAATAATCAAAACAAAAATGTGCTGAAGTCCTAATGCTGGTACCTGTGAACATGATCTTGTTTGGAAATAGTGTCTTTGAAGATGTTATTTTAACATGAGGCCATAATGTAGTCCCAAAAAAACCAAACTCACTGCTGTCAAGTCGGATCCGACTCGTAGCGACCCCTCCTTGAGTTTCTGAGGCGGTATCACTATGGAAGTAGATTGCCCATGTCTTAATCCAATATGAATACCAAAGATCATGAAGATGATGCAGGACTAGGTAAAGTTTTGTTCTGTTATACAGCACCTAAAGTCTCCATCAGTCAGAGCCAACTGCATGATGACTAACAACAACAAATCCAATGTGAGTGATGTCTGTATAAGAGAAGTGACAAAGAGATGGCCACCCTGGGACAAAGCCGTACGAAGATGGGGGCAGAGATTGGGGTGATCTACAAAACAAAGAACTCCAAGGATTTCCAGCTGTCACCAGAAGCTGGTGGAGAGTCATGGAACAGATTCTTGTCAGAGCCCTCAAGGGAATCCAAATGGCTGATACTCTGATTTTGGACTCCTAGCCCCCAGAGCTGTGAGATAATAAATTTCTGTTCTTATAAGCCACTCACTTTGTGATACTTTATTATGGCAGCTCTGGGAAATGAATACAAACATATACAAAATTCTCCCAGTGAAAGAGGAAGTGGGAGAAGGCTTTTCCATGACTCAATCCCTTTCTCTAGGGAGCTTTCTCTGACCCCTCATACACCCAGGCATGGATATGTGGTCCTCCTCTGTGTCCTCACAACACATTGTGCTTCCTTCCATTATGGCTCTGCTCATTCACTAATTGCTTCTTTACTTGTCTGTCTTCCCAACTAGATTGAATAGTCACTGTTTCCTCCTGTGTACCTGACACTGTTGCATGCACATTGTTGTTGTGTGGTGCTGAATCAATTACAACTCATAGCAACTTTATATGGCAGCGTAGAACTGCCTCCTAGGGTTTTCTAGGCTGTCATCTTTATGGAATCATATCACCAGGCCTTTTCTCCTGTGGAGCTGCTGTTAGGTTCGATCCACCAAACTTTTGGTTAGCTGCCAAGTGCTTAACCATCATTGTGCCACCAGGGCTCCTTCTGCTTATACATGTGGGAGTTAATAAACATTTGTTAAGTGAATGAATGGATATTGACTGTTCTTTAAAATGCTAGGAGAGCAGTAGGTGAGGGAGCAGTGGGGTTATTGGCACTCTACTAACAAAGTTTTGGAAGGAAGATGGGGCAATCTACTTCCGCAGTGATACTGCCTCAGAAACCCAAGGAGGGGTCGCTATGAGTCAGGGCCCACTCAACGACACATAACAACAACAACAACAACTAACAAAGTTGGGGCATTTTTTTAGTTCCTTAGCTCTGCTGTGACAGAAAAACCACAGATGGGTTCTTGGAAAGAATAGAAATGTATTTTCTCACAGTATAGGAGGCTAGAAATTCAAATTCAGGGTGTGTCTCTAGAAGGAGATCCTTGTCTAATTTTCAGCTTGCAGCAGCTGCCAGGAGTCCTTGGTGTGCCTGGGTTTGTAGATGCATCTGTCTTCCTTTTCCCTTTGTACATGTGTGTCTCTGTCTGTTCTGGCCATTTTATAACTCAGAAGTGATTAGATTTAGGCCCCACCCTACACTAGTATGACCTTATTAACATAACAAAAGAAAATCCCCATTTCCAAACAGGGTCATATTTATAGGTACCAAAAAAAAAAAAAAAGGAAAAGAAAACTGCTGTTGCCATTATGTCAATTCTGACTCATAGTGACCCTAAAGGACAGAGTAGAACTATCCCATAGAGTTTCTACTGCTGTAAATCTTTACAGAAGCTGACTGCCACATCTCTCTTCCATGGGGTGGCTGGTGAGTTTGAACCACCAGGGTTAAGATTTCAACCCATAGTTTTTTTGGGGGATACAATTCAACCCACAGTAGTCTCTGATCCAAGGGCAGAGAAGAGGTCATGAGTGTGAGTATGGTGTGTGGATCCAACTTGGTCATTTATTAGCTGTGTGCTGGGTCAAGTTGTTTAATCACTTTGTGCCCTAGTTTATATGTTTATAAAATAGAACTGATAATAATACCTATCTTACAGGATATTTTGAGAAATAAATGAGCTAATATATCTAAAGTCCTTAAAACAAAGTCCCATACATAGTAAGCTCTCAAAAAATGTCAGCTATTAAACAGCCCCCCCCCAAAAAAAAAAAAAAACCAAAGTCACTGCCATCGAGTAGTATCCGACTCATAGTAACCCCTCCTTGGGTTTGTGAGGAGGTATCTTTATGCAAGTAGATTGCCCAATCTTCCTTCCAAGGAGTGGCTGGTGAGTTTGAACCATCAGCCTTCTGGTTAGTAGTCAAATGTCTTAGACACTATGCCACCAGAGCTCCCTAAAAACAAATAAACATACACAAAATCACTCTGGAGAAGTAGCACTTTAAGTTGACATCATTGATGACTTCCCTTGCTCCCAATGCACTGGTCTCCTATACGTCTAATATGCTGAATGCTTGCCTATCTCAGGGCCTTTGTACATCTTATAAGAGGTACAAAGAACACAAGGGCCACGTCTTATAAGAACATAAGGACCACATCTTCCAGTATTGTATCAGACAATATTCTGTTGTGATTCCTAGAGTTTTCTTTGGCTAATTTTTGGAATTAGATTTCCAGCCCTTTCTTCCTAGTCTATTTTAGTCTGGAAGCTCTGCTGAAACCTGTCCACCATAGGTAACCCTGCTGGTATTTGAAATATCTGTAGCATAGCTTCCAGCATCATAACAACATGCAATTCATCACAGTATGACAAACTGACAGACAAGTGATAGGTATCATCCTTAGTACTGAGTAGAGTGTTGGCCACATAGTAATTGCTCAATAAATATCTGTTGTTGAAGAAGGATGCAGGGAAAAGGCAAGCACAGGGAGGAAGTGGGAAGAGAGCTGTCACACTGTAGGATTGCAATCAACGTCACGAAACAGAATGTGTATGAACTGTTGAGTGGAAAACAAATTTGCTCTATAAGTACAACAAATAGTTTTAAAAAATGGTTGTTGAATGAGTTTGTTGATTCTTTTGGGAGTTGTTTGTGTCCATTTCTCCTAGTGCACCCGTCCTTGATCATACAAATTCATATGTAGCCTTTACCGAGCCCCCTTTCTATGCCCCGGCCTGCTTCCTTGGCTCCTCATCCCCTCAGCCATTCTGTGTCTCAGGAAGTGGGTTTCTGACACAAGCAGCTTGGGATTTGTTGACTAGTCCAGGAAGATCAGCTGCCTCAATGTCAGCTGTTCAGGGGTCACAGTGAGTGAGACAGAAAATCTTGTGGGAGAGGCAGATGAATAGAGAGACCATAACATCTCTGGCTGGAGCTGGGACAGAGAGAAACCCAGGGAGTATGGGAATACAGAGGAGGGATCCATAAGCCACATTCTGGGCAGGAGTCCTCTTAGAGCAGAGCTAGGCTCCATCACAGACCCTCCTCTTAAATAAAGCATGTCAGGATGACACATAGCTAATCTGCTGGATTTATGCTGAGCTGAAAAAGTACCTGGAGAATCAAACTCTGGTGAAACTGAAAGCATTCATCAGTCAAGGAATTCAGATCTGATATCATCAGAGAAGTATTTTAAAGTCCTTGGGAAGGGCAGGCACTGTAATTAAGAGAGACTGGAGCTTCTCCTCTTGCTTTCAAAGGTGTAGAGAACTTGGGCTCTAGAGTAGAGGGAGAGAGTGACTCTCAAATCCCTGCCTGTGAGGGGAATGTTCCCCAGCCTAGGTCACCAGTCAATCACAGCCCCAAAGACTTTTTGTGTTGTTTTTATTTTTTCAAACACAAACTCCTGCTGATCATAGCTCCTTGGTAGGATTTTGAAAATTATTTTCAGAAAGAGAATAAACAGAACTCTCCTTAGAGGGGAAAAAAAAAAAAAAAAAGCCCCATTCATGTCTTTCCTATCAGTCATGAATTTGAGTATTTCACAGGGTAGTTTAGTTTCTCTATGAGAATATCTATGATGTCTGTATATTCTACAGAGACCTGGGTGGCACAAGCACTTCACTATTAGCCTAAAGGTTAGCAATTTGAACCCACACTGAGGCATCTCAGAAGACAGGCCTGGTGAACCCTGTGGAGCAGTTCTACCCTCTACACGTGGGTCTCCATGAGTTGGAATCAACTTGACAGCAACAAACAGCACATGTATATTTTATGTGTGACTTGGTGAAAGAGATTGATAATGCCCTTTGGAACTCTTGAGAGGGTGGTGGAGTGTTAAATACACAAATTTAGCTTATTTTAACAAATCTTTGGAGTCTCTAACCAAACCAAACTCACTGCTGTTGAGTCGGATCTGACTCATAGCTACCCTTCCCTGGGTTTCCGAGGCAGTATCTCTACAGAAGTAGATTGCCCAACCTTCCTTCTGAGGAGTGGCTGGTGGTTTTGAACCACCAGCCTTCTGGTTAGCAGTCAAATGCTTTGGGCACTACACCACCTCTGGGTGGTGCAAATGGTTTAGCTCTCAACAACTAAAAGGTTGGCAGTTTGAACCTCCCCAGAGGTGCCTTGGAAGAAAGACCTGGTGATCTGCGTCCAAAAGCTCACAGCCTTGAAAACCCTATGAAGCACAGCTCTACTCTGCATTCATGGGGTCGCCATGATTCAGAATCAACTTGAAGGCAACTGTTTTTGGTTTTGCTGGACTGTGTGCTGGGTGCTAAACTGGAGACTCAGAAAGCATGGCCTCTGCTTTTGAGGAACTCAGTCTAATAGAGAAAGCACAAGTGTACAAATAATTATATGTCAGAGTGATAAGTACTATGATTAAAGTGCAAAATAGCATGAGACACAAATGATCATCTCAAGGAAAGGACACTGGTTTGGGATATCTTCTCTACAGAGGGTACAAGCAGAGTTAAATTTGCAATCTTCTCCTTGAGAAACACATATCTCATTCAAATCGGTTGCACTAATATATTCCATCAGGAGCTCTGGTGGCATGGTGCCTAAGGCATTTGACTACTAACCAGAAAGCTAGAGGTTCAAACCCACCAGCCACTCCTTGGAAGGAAAACTAGGCAACCTATTTCCATAGAGATACCACCTCAGAAACCCAAGAAGGGGTTGCTATGGTCGAATCAACTTGACAGCACAAAGTTTTAATATATTCCATCAGACTATGAATATGTTTTCAGAAGCACAAAATTTTTTGTGGATTATTGCAGCATTATTGCAATAGCAAAAAATATTGGAAGCAACCCAAATCTTTATTAATAGAGAGTTGTTAAACAAATTACGGTATAGTCATACAAGGGTCGGACTATGGGATATTGCGCAAACTTTTTAAAAATGAAATAGAGCTACACCTACTGTCATGGGAAGATTTCCAAGATATATTGTTAAGTGAGAAAGTTCAGTGGTAGAACAATGCATGTAGTATGATTCCATTTATGTTATAAATAGGATATATGAAGAGTTGAGGAGCCACGGTGGCACAGCGGTTAAGCTCTTGCTAACTGAAAGGTTGGTCATTTGAACACACCAGACGCTCTGTGGGAGCAAGATGTGACAGTCTGATTTCTTAAAGATTATAGCCTTGGAAACCTTACGGGACAGTCTTACTCTGTCCATAGCATCACTATGAGTTAGAATCAACTCAACATCATAGTTGTGAATATGCAGAAAGAACCCTGGAAGAATACAAGGAGACTGATACTATTAGCTGCCTGTAAGGATAAGGAAGGGGAGGCAGGGATAAATAGAAACCATCGTATTTTATTCTATATATTTCTATATTCACTTAATCTTATATTGTTGTCATTAGGTGCCATCAAGTCAATTCAGACTCACAGTGACACTGTGTACACCAGAATGAAACACTCTCAGTTCTGTGCCATCCTCACAATCTTTGCTCCATTCCAGCCCATTGTTGTAGCCACTGTGTCAATCTATCTTGTTGAGTGTCTTCCTGTTTTTCACTCACTCCCTACTTTACTAAGCATAATGTCCTTCTCCAAGGATTGGGTCCCCCTGATAACATGTTTAAAGTAAATGAGATGAAGTCTAGCCATACACACTTCTAAGGAGCATTATGGTTATACTTCTCTGGAGATGGATTTGTTCATTCTTCTGACAGCCCATAGTATTTTCAATATTCTTCATTAACACCACAATTCAAAGGCATCAATAATTTTTTGATCTTCCTTATTCATTGTCCAGCTTTTGGATGCATATGAATTGATTAAAAATACCGTGGCTTGGGTCAGGTGTACCTTAGTCCTTAAAGTGACATCTTTGCTTTTCAACACTTAAAAGAGGTCTTTTGGAGCAGCATGTTTGCCCAATGCAATATGTTGTTTGAGTTCTTGACTGCTGCTTCTATGGGTGTTGATTGTGTATCCAAGTAAAATGAAATCTTGACTACTTCAAATTTTTCTCCATTTATTATGATGTTGCTTATTGGTCCAGTGGTAAGGACTTTTGTTTTTTTCATATTGAGGTATAATGTATACTGAAGGCTATAGTCTTTGATCTTCATCCTTAAGTGCTTCAAGTCATCTTCACTTTCAGCAAGCAAAGTTGTGTCATCTGCATATCACAGGTTGTTAATGAGTCTTCCTCCAGTTCTGACACCACATTCTTCTTCATATAGTCAGCCTCTCAAATTATTTGCTCAGCATACAGATTGAATAAGTATGGTGAAAGGACCCAACCCTGACCCACACCTTTCCTGATTTTAATTAATGCAGTATCCCCTTGTTCTGTATGAATGACTGCCTTTTGGTCTATGTACAGGTTTTGCATAAGCATCATTAAGTTTTCTGGAATTCTCATTCTTCACAATGCTATCCATAATTTGTTATGATCCACACAGTTGAATGTCTTTGCATAGTCAATAAAACACAGATAAACATCTAATTAAGGCAAAAATTAATTAATTAAAAAATATCTATTGTGTGAATGGCTAGTCCACTTCCTTGAGATTGGGGCCCTGGGAATCTGCTCAGGATGGCTGAGTTGACTGTTGAAAACTCACCTCCCAGATAACTCACCTCCATTCTTCACTATTATACTCCATGCACCAGCTAACATGTCTGTTTACACAGGTGCCCTATCCCCAGTCATGTGTACAGTGTTTGCTTTGCTATACTTGTAGCTAAGAGCTCTGGACTCAAAAGCAAGAAGACCTGGTTTCAAATCCCAAGGTTTCCACTCATTACCTGTGTGACCTTAGAAAAATTACTTATCCTCTGAGCTTCAGTTCACTAATCACAGGGCGACCATGAGAACTAAATAAGATAATGCCCATTTCCAATACCATCAAGTCAACTCCAACTCATGGCACCCTGGTGTGTGTCAGAGTAGAACTGTACTCCACAAAGTTTTGAAGGACTGATTTTTGGGGAGTACATTGCCAGCCTTTTCTGCTGAGGTGCTTCTGCATAGATTCAAACTTCCAACCTTTTGGCTAGCTGCCAAGGATGTTAAACCACCCAGGGACTTCAATGCCCATTAAGTGCTCAGCAAATCATGGCCTAAAATAGATCTATAAACCCACTGGCATCCAGTCAGGTCTGACTCATAGAGACCCCTCCTTGGGTTTCCAAGGTGATATCACTACAGAAGTAGATTGCCCAACCTTCCTTCCAGGGAGTGGCTGGTGGATTTGAACCACCAGCCTTCTGTTTAGCAGTCAGATGCCTTAGTCACTCATTAGTTAACTGTGCTCAATTGATCCCCCCTGAAATCAGACCAGCTCTCGTGTTATCTTTAGCTGTGGCCAACTGACTTGTCTACCTCATCCAACTTGATGGACTTCTCTAGTTTTAGTGAAAAAATTAAATCAAGCTCAAATCAAACCAAAAGTAAATTATTGATGGAATTAGTAAATTTAAGCAAGAGTGGTCTTTTTCAATAAATCACAGATTCTACCTTTTCCCTCTGTCTCCTCCATGTTCAACACTCACAACACAAACACCCACAGACTTAAAACACCAGGAAGTTATGCAGACCTGTTCTCACTAGAAGAAAACCCAATTGGACACCTTCCAAAAATTTGCTATATCTTTTATCATAGTATTCATAAAGAAATTTCTTTAAATTGATGGTTTGTTGCCCTATAATATTTAGTATATCTTTCTAGAATCAATTCAATTCACTATTTACACAATCATTAACATAATAAAAATAGCAGTGCAATTGACCCTTGTAATTTCCACCTATACTGAATCTTAACCCCTCTCCAATCTTAGGGAATTCCTACATTCTCTAAGATATCTTGGGAGAAAGTGGGGAACTGCCTACCTCCGCAGAATGTGACAGAAAGCAGAAATACATTTCTTTAACTTTTCATTGTTATTTGTGTGAAATTTTACAAAGCAGATTCATTTTACTTTCAACAGTTCATACACATTTTGTTTTGTGACACTGATTACATTCCCCACACTGTAACAGCTCTCCTCCCACTTCCTCCCTGTGGTTACCTTTCCCTGTGTCCTTCTTGCATGTGTATTCCCCTGCCTCCCTACCTTTCTCCCTGTGCAAATGCTGCCCTTCTGGTTGATTGTTCTAAGGAGTGTTTCTCCCAGGTATAGTTGTTGGGCTTCATAGACCTGTCTATTGTTTGGCTGAGAGGTAAGCCACTGGAGGAAAGCAGATATCTTTTTTTTTTTTTTTTTTTAATTTTATTGTGATTTGGGTGAAAGTTTACTGTGCAAATTCATTTTCCATACAGCAGTTCATACATGTTTTGTTTCATGACACTAACTGCAATTCCCCATAATGTAACAGTTCTCATCCCACTTCCTCTCCATAGTTACCTCTTTTCTATGTCCTTCCTTACCATGCACTCCAGCTGTACCCTTACACCTGTGCCTATCTCCCTATGCAAATACTGCCTTCTGCTCTCCCTCTATTGATTGCTCCAAGGAGTGTATCTATTGGATATAAATGTTCACCCCACATATCACTCGATTTTTTTGGCTATAAGCCACAGGAGTGGGTTCAGTTCCAGACCTGAAGGGTAACTAAGGGCCATAGTCTCAGGGGTCCCATCATGCTCTATCAGACCAGAAAACCTGGTCTTTTTTCTATGATTTTGAATTTTGTTCCACACTGTTCTCCCACTCTATCCTGGATCTCCTGTACTGATCCCCCTCCAAGTAGTTGACAGTGGTAGCTGGGCACCATCTAGTTCTTCTGGGCCCATCGTCATGTGGGCCGAGGATTGCATAGTCTACCAGTCCCTTGGACTAATTGTTTCCATGTGTCTTTGGTTCTCTTCATTCTACTTTGCTCTGGATGAGGACACACCTGTTGTTGCACACAGATGGCTGCTTGCAAGCTTTTAAGGCCCCAGTCACTACTCACCAAAGTACGAGGTAGAACAACATTTTTGTGTAGTATGTTATGCCAAGTGAGGTTGATGTCCCCTGAAACCATGGTCCCAAGCCCGTAGATCCAACTACTAGCTCCCTCAGGGTTATTGGCTATAGCTAAGAAGCCACCAAAACTTACCTCTTGTCAGCTCTACCACACACCCAGACATTCTTACAGCACATGCAAATATGCATGTAGAAACATCATCTCCCAACCCTATACATGGTCATGGGTACACTCCCCTCTGTCTAGACATGTCTGATCATTCAGCCTGTCTACCCATCTATCCACCTGGAGATCAATGTTTGCTGTCACTGACAGCATAGTACTGTACATGCAAAAGGGTTCATCTTTGTTGTCTATACCGCCTGTATACTTCTCTATGTCTTCCTCTTCTTCAGTACCACTGTGTTGATGAAAGCAGACATCTTTTACCCCTCTCCCTGGAAGCCAAGGTTCTTACCTGTACCCTGGACTCAGCCACTTGGATGCCTCTATCTGGAGCAAGTACTACAAGACACAAGGATGACCAGAGAGGTCACAGCCACACAACTTGGGCATCTGGTGACAGTCCTCAGTGGTGAGCTTCCTGGGGCAATGGTGCCAGTAGCAGGTCCCAACCAGACAGTTTCTGTAGCAAGTCTTTGTCTGTCTTCTCAGCTGCCCAGTCTACTTTGGTTCCTGCTCATTTTCCATGCCTGGTTCTCCAGCCTTCCTGTTGATCCTGCAGCTACCTGATATCCTTCCAAAAAGTTCCTGTTCTACTGAAGTTGGTCAGAGTTGGTTTCTATTTATTTATAATCAGGTACTCTGGTCATAAGTAATAACTGCAAATTAGGAAGTTGTTAAGAGCCAGGCATTATTTTAAGCTTTTTACATGGATTTTCACACTAAATGAAGAACAGTCTGGCCATGTACTTTTGAAAAATCAGCCATTGAAAACCCTATGAGGCACAGGTCTACTCTGACACAAATGGGGTCACCATAAGTTGGAATTGACTCAATGGCAACTGGTTAAAAAAAAAAAAAAAAAAAAAAATCACACTTAAACTTTAGAATAACCCTCGGGGAGAAAAATCTGTTATTAGCATCTGACAAATGAAAACATTGAAGCTTGCTGAGGTTAAGTAACTTATTCAGTGTCAAATCCTAGAAAAGAGGCAGAGTCAGGATTCAAACACACATCTATTCAACTGTAAGACTATTCCTCCTGCTCATCTACCTAAGAATTTGTGGATTGGTTTACTAGTTATTACAAGTGTCTTATACTTTGTCTCATGTAATCTTCACAACTCCTTAACATTAGAAATTTTAATCCCTACTGTACGGCAGTGAGCAAGCAAGTGAGTGAGTGAGTGTACAACAAGGATCCTGAGACTTAGAGGGATTCAAGTGATTTATTCAAGTATTTACTGTAAGTCTTAAAAGTGTACATACTCTTTGATCCAACACTTTGAGATCTGGGCATTACCACAAGGAAATCATCAAAGGTATCACCAAAGATTGCTCATTGGACTAAAATTTGTTACAGGGAAAAATTAGCAACCATTCTTTATGTCCAACTACCAGGAAACAATTAAACACATTAGGGAATACCACATGATGGAATATTATGCAGTCATTAAAAATCAGCCTGTAGAAACAGATCAGTGGTTCGACCTGGGGGTAGGGTGAGGATTGACTGCCAAGAGGCATTTGGGAATGATGGAAATGTTCTAAATCTTGATTGTGGTAATGGTTACACAGGTGCACACAGTTGCCAATGTTCATCAGATAATTCACTTAAAATAGGTACATTTTATTGTATTTATTGTAAATTGTTGTCTAATAGAATGGTGGTTAAGGCTTTTGGCTGCTAACCAAAAGGCTGTTGGCTGGAACCATGAAGATGTTCCATGAGTGAGGCAGTCTGCTTCCATGAAGATGTATAGCCTTGTGTTCTGGTTACCTAGTGCTGCTCTGACAAGAATATACCACAAACTGGATGGCTTGAAGAAACAGAAGTTTATTCTCTAACAGTTTGGAGGCTTTAAGTCTAAGTTCAAGGTTCCAGGCTCTAGGGACTGGGTGAGAGCCCCTCAACCTTAGGCTTCAGCTCTGCCTCCTGTTCCTGGCCCACTGAAGATAGAGGTTTTTCTTCACTCAGACAGCTGCTGGCTGCTGAGGCTGCCAAGCCCAAAGTTGACAAATAAAAAGGCACAGTCCCGAAGTTACCAAACCACATGGCAGGCCATTAATTCAAGTCCACTGAAAGTCCCAAGATTGGCAGAGCATGGCAAGCTGCTAAACAATGACACAGCTACACTCAGGGTTCAAGCCCTGAGTGCCATGAACTAGAGAGCATTCCCCAAGGCTTCTCCTTACATACAGGAAGCAGATTACATCCCTAAAACAGCTGCTCAGCTGTTCACAGTAGATTCCACCATGGAGTTGATGACCAGTCTCATCATGGGGAATACTACATCCAGCTGCCCAGCCACTCAACCAGGCCCAGCCAACTTGACACACAAACTTAACCACCACAACTTGGAAACCCAAGGGGGTTTGCCATGAGTTGGAATTGACTCAATGGCAGTGAGTTTAGTTTTCTTGTTTTCCATCTCTATGGGAGTAAATTGCCATGTCATTCTCCCATGGATCTTCTGAGTGGGTTTGAACCACCAACCTTTCAGTTCGCAGCTGAGTGCTTAGCAGTTACACCACGAGGGTACCTTGAATGTAAATTGTTGTTGTTGTTGTGAGGTGTCGTTGAGTTGGCTCCGACTCAGAGTGACCCTATGTACAACTCTGAGTGAATGAAACTCTGTCCAGTCTTGTGCCATCCTCACTCCTTGCTGTGCTTGAGCCCATCGTTACAGCCACTGTGTTAATCCATCTCATTGAGGGCTTCCTCTTTCTCTCTGACCCTTCACTTTACCAAGCATAATATCTTCCTCCAGGGAATGGTCCCTTCTGACCACATGACCAAAGTAGGTGAGATGAAGTCTGGCCATTCCTGCTTCCAAGGAGCATTCTGGCTGCACTTCCTCCAGGACAGATTTGTTTGCTCTTCTGTCAGTCCATGATACTTTCAGTATTCTTCACCAACACCACAACTCAAAGGCATCAACTCTTCTTTGATCTTCCTTATTCATTGCCCAGCTTTCCCATGCATAACAGGCAATTGGAAATGCCATGGCCTGGGTTAGTCTTCAAAGTGACATCTTTGCTTCCTAACACTGTAAAGAAGTCTTTTGAGGTAGATTTGCCCAGTGTAATATTATGTCTGATTTCTTGACTGCTGCTTCCATGGGTGTTGATTGTGAACCTAAGTAAAATGAAATACCTGACAACTCAGTCTTTTCTCCATTTATTGTGATGTTGCTTATTGGTCCAGTTGTGAGGATTTTTTTTTCTTTATGTTGAGGTATAAACTGTACCTCAATAAATGTTTCTTTAAAAAAAACCTTTCTGGAAAAAATATTTTAACCAAGGGCAATATTCATAAAACAATAAGTGGAAAAAGTTACAAAACAATATTTATAGTGTATATTCCTATGAATGTGGCATACATAGAGAAGAGATAAAAAGGAATTATATCAAAATAACAGTAGTCATTATTCCTGGGTGGTGGAAATTTTTGATAATTTAGATCTTCTTTACACTGTTCCGTACTTCCAATGAAGATACATTCTTTAGTAATCAGAAGAAACAAACTCTAACAAGTTTTAATGAACTTGTCTTATGTCACACAAGTATTAAATGGAGGAGAGGAGGCTAGCATGAGGACTCCTTAGCCAAGTTAATTGTCACAAACTTTCTACTCTGAACCAGAATTCACTGTCCTGCATGCTCTAGAGACTGCCTATGAAACATGCTCTTGCTCTCTGCGAACTTGAACTCAGTAAGGAAGGCAAAGGAAGGAGCAGTGACATCTGGCTGGAGGAATCAGGAGAGGCTTCACTCAGGTGGACCTTGTGATGAACAAAAATGGCTGAGTGGGACCACAACAGGCAGAGATGTGGGGGACGATATAACAGGGGGGAACAGAGAGCCTTCAGTACAGATGGGAAGAAGGGCTAAGTTATGTGGAGGGTGATGCTAGCTAATGAAGCTACCAGGAAAACTGAAACGAGGCTGGAGCTGTTGGGTCCAATCGCTTTCCAGATACCAAGACAGAGACACACAGGTCAGCAGTGCTTAACCTACATTCCCAATAAAGAATCTCTGAGTAGTAATGTGGATCCAAGAGAAAATAAAACATAGTATGACAAATCCAATTTGGAGGCCCTTTGTGGGGACATATATGACAGGTGTCCTTGTACTAAACCATTCACAGGATGTCTACATTGCCTGGGTTTACTCGTCTACCTCTCCTCTCCAGACCAAGGGAACCTCAGGGGCAGGGTGATCAGGGGCTTATTCAATTCTAAATCTCTGGTCCCCATCACAGTGTGTACCTATGACTCATACAGCGTAGAGTAACTGGTACAGAGGCAGTAGTAGAGAGTAACTGTATAGGATGAAG
Organism: Orycteropus afer afer; assembly: GCF_000298275.1. Lineage (NCBI taxonomy): Eukaryota > Metazoa > Chordata > Mammalia > Tubulidentata > Orycteropodidae > Orycteropus > Orycteropus afer. The sequence continues at coordinate 20,913,246 of NW_006921603.1, read as the reverse complement.
TAACTGGGGCAGAGATTGGAACAGAGAGCCAGTAAATGGTTGTGAAATGCATAAAGGCACTTCCATCTGAAAAAGAAATCTAAGAGAGGATGTGTGGTGTAATGGTTAGAACATGGACTCTGGAACCAGCTTGCTTGGCTTTGAATCCAGGTTTTGCCACTTACTGGCTGCGTAATTTTGGGGAAGTTACTTAACCTCTGTGTGGTTTGGTTTCCTTTTCTGTAAAATGGGATCACAACAGACTCTGCCTTCTAAGGCTGCTGTAAGGATTAAAAGAGTTAGTACACTTAGGATAATGTCTGGTACATAGTAAACTCTGTATAGGTGTTGTCGTTATTGTTATTTGCTATCAAGTCAATTCTGACTCATGGTGACCCCATGCATATAGAGTAGAACTGGGTTTTCAAAAGCTGTGAACCTTCAGAAGCAGATTGCCATACCTGTCTTCTGAGGTGCCTCTGGATGGGTTCAAACCACCATCCTTTTAGCTCATAGTTCAGTGCTCAACCATTTGTACCATGCGGGGACTCTGATATAAGCATTAGATATTATAAGAGATTATACTAATCCAAGTTTCTTACTTTAGAGATGAGGATACTGAAATGAAAAAAAAGGAAGTGACTTGTCCAAGATCACAGAGGGTATTGGAAGTAGAAGTAGGGACTTTCTATATGTGAATCAATAGATCTTTGGCATGAAAGGACTTACTGGGTGGCTGCTTGTCATGTAGTTGACATTGTTCTAGACCCTGTCCGGGGAACATGACCCATGATTCCACTTTCAGGTTGGGATGACAGGATATGTACAAAAGAAACAACTAGAGGCCAGTGCAAGACAGGATACATTTCTAACAGAGTAAGCTAAGGAAGTGATGGGAGGTCATGAACCCAGAAAAGTATCCTGGGATGTTGAAGAAGACAGGAGACCTCTTGGAGGAAGTGGTCAATCTGTACCTTTAGAGTGGAGAAAAAGTTAGGATAGTGGCATTCTATTTGTGTGTGTGTGTGTGTGTGTGTGTGTGGTGGGTGACTGGGAAACATGGACTCCTCTTCCACATTAAGTAAAAGATACAAGGCCTTTGGAATCAGATAATCTTGGGTGGAATGCAGCCTCCATACTTATTACTTGAGTGACTTTGGTAAAGTCATTTGTCTCTGAGCCTCACTGTCTCAATCTGTAAAATGAGAGTAAAAACACCTTGCTTACTGGACACTGAGTCATTGTGGGACCAAATTAACTAATGCCTGAGAGACACCAGAAGATCAATTAAGATCAACTCCTTCTTCTTCCCCTTCTTCATTTTTTATTTATTTTTTGGTGGTCTTCTCTCACTCACCAGGATTTCAGATTCCTTTAATCTTTAATACCTCTATAGTCAGGAATGGACTGCAAACTGAATACAGAGAACAAATAGAATTAAATAATTGGAAGAGTTTGAATTATCTTCTCTTTAGACTTGGTTTGTTTTTGGCTGGGGGTGGGTGGATGTTGAGGGTGGAGGGAACATAAAACTTTGGAAAAGAGTGTAGTGAGGACTACAGGGGAACGGCCCAGAAAGAGAGAGAGATGAGCTGAGAACATTGACGCCCACTGGTTTCCAAAGCTGTAAATCTTTATGGAAGTAGATCACCCCATCTTCCTTCCACAGAGCAGCTGGTGGGTTCGAACTGCTGACCTTCTGGTTAGCAGCCAAATGCCTTATCAACTACACCACCAGAGCTCCTCTGAGAACATTAGCCATGGCCATCCACAGTAGGGGCTGAACTCATTATAATGTTAGCTTTTCTTTGACCAAAAGAGAGGTGCCAAGATTGTTGACCATGACTAAGTGCCAGGCTCTGTGTTAAATGCCAAGATACAGACTTGAACTGTACATGACTCTTGCCATAAGAAGCTTTTGGCAGATATTAGCAGGTAAATAAATCATTATAAAGCAAATAGTTATAATGAAGGCAAGATACAAAGATGTCACAGAAGACAGCATGATTAACGGTATGAGAGAGTCACATGGAAGGTGGGTTTTAAGGCATGAATAGGAGTTCACCAGAGAGGCCACCTGAGAAAGGAGAAATGATATGAGGTTCAGAAATGCTGAGGTGAAAAATGATAGGAAAGGATGAGTGTGAAAGATGAGGTTAGAGAGGAAGGTAGGGGGTAGTTACTTCATATTAATTTTTATCCTGGAGAAATGGGATAGGGAGAGGACAATGAAAGGTTGTAAGGACTGGAAGGCTATGCCCAATAATCATGTTCAAAGGATCCCTTTGGCAGCAGAATGCTTGCAGTAGGAGCAAGCCTGGAGGCAGGACAAGAGTTAGGACACAGTTTGCTATGGTCCAAGAGAGGCGATGAAAGTCTGAGCCAGAAAAACTATGAAGCCGCCTTCTCCAAGGCTCCTCAACCACATATGATCTTGTCCTCTTCTAAACCCACAGCATGTGGCTTCCCTCCCCTGTGGCCCTGAGATTTTAAGCCATGTGTCGTGATGATCTGTATATTTGTCTTTCCTCCACTGCCAAGTTGGGAGCACGTTCCCTTCTCTGCATCCCAGGGCTGAGTAGCTGGTTCACAGTTGGCACCAATGTATTCTGAGGGTCATGGGGTTTGGGAAGAGGGGCCTGGGGTGAGCACAGCATGTGGTGCACTTCAATAAGCCAAACAAGCCCTCCAGGCCCTCTGCTCCCTCACTTCCCCTTCTCTGTTTGTCCTTAATCAAACTGTGCAAAGAAATGTCTTAACTGCCTTCTGTATTGTTTTGTGAATCAACAGTGGAGTCAAAACCCTTTCTCTGGCATGTTTACCAACTGGAGCTTTAAGGAAATAACACATAATCAGGGGAGGAAAGACCAGCTGGTAGTAGTTGGAGTTTGCCTGCCTGGTTGTTTATTTCCCCTCTAATAGAAAACCTGATAATGGTTCATATTTTAGGGTATTTTTCCAGAGGTGAATTTGCCAGTCCACAAAGACACTTGTGTGCAGTATTATTGCTTCCTTCACTTTTCTATGACTTTCCTTTTACTGGTTTCTATTGCATCTGCATGGGCACAGATAGGGCAGCTGCAGGTTAACTGGGGCCAAAAAAGTTGGTATCACCTGACATCTGTGCCAACCGCTTATGTAAAATGAGCTGATTCCAGCAAGCACATGTCCCAGGCTGGAGCCAGCCCACCGCTGGTGTTCACCAGGCGCCTGGGAGTTCTGCACTGCCAAGGGGCCCAGAGCAAGGCAAGGCCAGGGCTGAGGCCACGTGGGCATTGGAAGGAGCTGCCTCTGAGAAGAGTTGGGATATGTGGGCAGAGGAGAAGTCAGGCAAGAGAAGAACTGCGAGTCCTGGGAGCACCTGTTCCCAGGGAGTAAATAATACTTTGCCCTTGTGTAATAACGCCTGCCTGTCGCCAGGCAGGCATGCAGTTCATCCTTCATGTGGGCCGCCAGCCTCGCACCAGCATGCTGCTGGTTGGAAATGTGCTTTGGAAAAGGAATCAAAGATCCTTTTTGCTCTCTGCTCCCTGCTCAGCTCTGTTTCCCTCCCCAACCCCTATTTCACAGCTGCTACCCAACTGCAGGGCTCCCAGGGTGGGTCTGCTAAGTATGTGGATCTTGGTGCCCCTAGCTCCTGACAGAAGCCGGTGACAGAGAGCCTGAGCCCATACTCGGCTGTGGTTCCAGGAGGACAGGTGCCTTTGCTGTGGCCTTCTCCCATTCCCACCCCCTTCCTCTCCTCTCCTGCTCGCCTTTCTGTTTACAGTCCATTCGCAGGACAATATTTGAAGAATTCTAAATATGGGTGTCATTGCCAAGCCTGAATACCAGGCCCATTGTGCAGAAGGAGTTATTAGTGAGGTTTTAGAGACATGCTGAAGACCACTTGGTCTATTTGGGAATGACTCAGTGTTCCGCAATTACTTTATTTCTGAAAGAGCATCTCTTATTGGTTTAAGTAATAAGACAATGGTTAAGAATCCAGGCCCAGAAGATGAATAGGCAGGGTTCAAATCTCAGCTTAGCCACTGGTCAGCAGCAAGACATTGGTAAATTTCTGTATCTCTGTTTGTAGAGTGATCGACTCATCCAGGTTTGCCCAAGACTTTCTGAGTGTTGGAAACTCCCTCAGTCCTGGGCATACCAGATAGTTGGGGGCTGGGGGTCTGACTGAATAAGACTTATGCAGTGTTTATTCACAGTGCCTGGCACATAGTGAGTGTCCATCAGGGAAGCTATGATGATGCCATTTTGAGTACTCAGGAGTCTTGGCTGCACCAGAGACCCTTGTGTGGAGTGCAAGAGACACAGCTGCAAACATACCCCAAACGCTGTAGCATTTATTAATGGAGTTATCCCTGTAAAGTAACTATTGTTATCTGTATCTTACTGATGAGGACTCCTTGGGGTAACAAGACTTGCCAAAGATCAATAGCTAGAAAGGGAAGGACACAGATCTGGAACCCAAATCTTCTACTTCAAGCCCTGAGTCCTCTCCTATGCTATTCTGCCACCATTTAAGCAATTCATACTGCATATTAAGTAACACATAAGCCTTTACTTAGGAGCCCTGGTGGTGCAGTGATTAAGTGCTCACTGCTAACTGAAAAGTTGCAGTTCAAAGCCACCAGGTGCTCCTAGGGAGGGAGACAAGGCAATCTACTTCTGTCAAGATTTGCAGCCTTGGAAAGCCAATGGGGGTCTCCATGAATAGGAATTAACTCAATGACAGTGGGTTTCATTTAGTTTGGGTTTATTGTAATTGTTTGCTAATAGATTGTCTCCTGTGAGCTCCATGAAGGTAAGGATTGTATCTTTCCTTTCACCCTCCCCACCCTCAAAATCCAGAACAAAACACAGTTCCTGGCACATAACAGGTGCTCTGTAAATTATTCAGTTGTGGAACTGAAATGAATTCATTAAGAAGTGACATAACTTGTATTGCACTTAATAATAATAGTAGCTACTATTCCTTGAGCATTTATGAAGTGCCAGACACTACACTAAGCAAATATTTCACTTAATCCTCACAAAAAACCCATGAGATTTGATAAATGACAGAAAGACCATAAGTCACAGAAAAGTTAAATAATCTACCCAGGGTTACACAGCCAAGTATCATATTTTTTTTGCATATAAATGTGCCCCCACAAAGTGCACAGGTATATAACACATGTAGTGTTCATAGAAAACTAACACTCAAGGGGGTTGCATGGTTTGCAAAAAACATTTAGTGTATGCATTATCTGTGTCAAAATATGGTCAGCTGCAGATCTAACCTTTCTAGCCTGAGAGTCCACTTTCTTAATCCCTGGGCTCTTCTACTATTATCTGTGGCAGTCCAGTTCCTTGCACATATTAAGCATTCATATTACAGTAATATCTGTGAAAGACAGAACCTGTGTAAAGAGGAAACCTGTCAGAGAAGGAAAACACAAATATTTTCCACTGAAAGAGAGCAATTGAAAAGGGGTAAGACTGCACCCTGTCAGAGGTAGAAAACTTGTAAGACCCAGAAAAGCAAGGCAGTCTTGTACTGCTTTGACTCTCACAGGTAGGATGGGTGGTGTGGGGAAAGGATTGACAAGCTCTTCACAAGACATATAGCACTGGGCACAGGGTCATTGTCCTGGGCCCTCACAGGCCAGTTGTTGTCTTTGGTGTTTTTTCAGGAGTTGCCAGCTCCCTGAGCAGGCACCAACAGCCCTTCTTAATTCCAGGGTTCATTTTCACCCTATGCCTTCCTGCTCTTTCTTATCCTCCCAGGGCAAGATGAGATCTGAGAAAGCTGAGGAATACAGCTGAATTGTCTTTCACAAATTCTTAGCTGATACGACTTGGGGATGTGTCTAGACAACATTTTACTATGACTGTTTCAGCTAAGAACAGCAGGCTGTGCTACAATGACTCAGTTCAAGGAAAACTTCAGGGCTGCTGAAGGTTCCCAGGAAATCACAGGCAGCCCCAGGGTCCTCAAAGCCCACTTGTGGAGATGACAGGCAGAAGGTTATGAAGAATGAGCTGTGTCACTGGGGTGAGAAAGGCTCCATCTGGAAGTGCCATTTTCTCCCCTTACCACTAACTCTGATCTGCAAAAAGCCTCAGGAATGGAGGTCCACCAAGGGTACACCAAGGGTCTTGCCTCAGCTAGATTTGACCCACATTCCAAGTAGGATACTTGGAATAGTGACCATGCTACTTACTAGCTATGTGACTTCAACAAGTGATGCAACCTTTCTGAGCTTCTGTGGCCTCTCTACAGAAAAAGCATGATATGAGATTTAAAGAATTAATATCTACGAAATGCTGAGCTCAGTCATGACATTGAGTTGTTGTTAGGCAGTATCAAGTCAGCTCTGACTCAGAAAGAAATCTTGTGTCTTCCTCCCAATTGTTGCCGTGTTTGAACCCATTGCTGCAGCCACTGTGCCAATTCATCTCATTGAGGGTTTCCTTCTTTTTTGTTGACTTTCTACTTTATCAAGCATGATGCCCTTTTCCAATGATTGGTTCTTCTTGATGACATGTCCAAGGTGAGATAAACTCTTGCTATCCTCCCTTCTTAGAAATATTCTGGCTGTACTTCTACCAAAACAGATTTGTTCATTCTTCTGACAGTCTAATTCTTCTTTGGCCTTCCTTTTTCATTGTCCTTCAAGTAGGGACTTGACACTGGTAGCTATGATTAAGTGAGTGTGAGAAGGAAAAAACAGTGAGTAGAGCTCCCGGAATATAGGATGGTCATGAGCCTAGCCACTTCTTCACTGCTCACCCACTACCCTTGCTGTGGCACCTTTGATTACTCCCAGATTGAGGGGCATGTACTGCATTCCCCTGACCAGCAGGCTTCCAAAGTGTGTTTTCTGCAGGCTGATATCTGCAGGAAGGACTGGCTTACCCCGTGCCTATTGTGTTTGTAGCATGTGTATTTTGCTATGGCAAGCTGGAAGTGCATGACCCCACAATGTTGTCTCAGACACTTTTTTTCCAGAGGTCAGGCTAGGTCTGCTTTCTTCTCCAGTGAGGGCCTTGGATTTGGGAAATTTCCTCTGGATACATTGTGTGAAGGACAGGCATTCTTCCATCTCTGCTCTGTCCCCCCACCTCATGCCCTGAACACCTAATATCTTAGATAACATATTTTCTTCTCTGATCTTGGAATGTGTCAATGAAAAGCAAGTGGCCTAAAATTGATGGTAAATTGCTTTTTAAGTGCAGTCATGCCTGCTTGTCAAGTCAATGAGGATCTAGGAAGCTGTGTTTGGAGACTGCAGACAGAAAGCTTCCATGTCATGAAGACTTTACTGACAGACAGGCCTGGAAAACTGATTTAACAGTTAAGAAATTAAAACCTTGAGAGAAGAAGTGACATTCCAAAGGTTACCAGCCAGCTGGGAGAGAGGTAGGACTTAAATCTAAGACTCTGATATTTGGCTTAATTCTTTCTCTTCCTCTTCCTCCTTGTAATGGCCACCTCATAGTGTCACTGGTATGGTACTGGGCAACATAAGAACACCAAGAATTAAGAAGAACCCTTTCTGTGTTGGAGGAGTTTGCAGTCTAGTAAAACACCAGCAGGTTAAGTGATGAGCACATGGCCCTCGGCAGCATGACACAGGGGAAAGAGCAAAGGCTTCCATGCCAGACAGACCTGGGTCCACCTCCACCCCCCACCATTCACCATCGGTGGGTACTGGAGCAAATTGCTTAACTTCTTGATGTCCAGTTTCCTCTTCTATAGAGGAATACCTTTTAGGGTTGCTATGAAAGCATTAAGGAGTTCTGGTGGTACAGTGGTTAAGGTATTTGGCTGCTAACCAAAAGATTGATGGTTTAAACTCATGAGGCACTCCATGGGAGAAAGATGAGGCAGTCTGCTTTCGTAAAGATTTACAGCCTTGGAAACTCTATAAGACATTTCTACTCTGTCCTATAGGGTCACTATGATTCAGAATCAACTTGATAGCAGTGGATCTCTTTTTGGTTTATGAAAGCCTTAGGAGTCCTGGTGGTGCCATGGTTAAGAGCTTGTCTGCTTGCTAACCAACAGTTGGCGGTTCAAACCCATCAGTGGCCCCATGGCAGAAAAGGCCTAGTGATCTGTTCCCATAAAGATTTCAGCCTAGGAAACCCTATGGAGCAGTTCTACTCTGCCCTGTAGGGTCACTATGAGTCACAATTGACCTGACAACACACAACAACAAGGAAGAATTTAGTCCCTGGTTGATACAAATGGCTACTGTGCTTGGTTGTTAACTGAAAGGTTGGAGGTTTGAGTCCACCCAGAAGTACCTCAGAAGAAAGGCCTGGTGATCTACTTCCAAAAAAAACCAGACATTGAAAACCCTATGGAGCATAGTTCTACTCAGACACACATGGTGTCGCCAATGAGTTGGAGTCAACTCAACAGTACTGGTACCAGTTATGAAAACACTTAGCATAGATCACAGTACATACTAAGTGCCCATAAAGATGGTGACAGAAGTAAATAAATAAGTCTTCCTATTAGGTTTCCTTATAGGTACCTTGTGCTTTGCAATGTAGATGTACATCTGTTTTTTTCCCTTCAGTCCTCATAAGAGTCTTCAAAGATAACCAGAACCAAAAAACCAAACTTACTGCCATCCAGTTGATTTTGACTCATAGCAACCCCCATAGGGTTCCCAAGGCTGTAAATCTTTATAGAAGCAGATTGCTTCCATCTTTCTCCCATAGAGCAGCTGGTAGGTTCAAACCACCCACCTTTTGGTTAGTAGCCAAATGTGTCACCACAGTGCCACCAGAGTTCCTTAAAGATAATCAAGGAAGACTGTTGACAAATACCCATACAATAAATGGCTAAATTGGTGCCTGAATAATAAAACTAACATGCACAGAGTACTACCATGTGCCAGGAACTGTTCTAATTATGTTACCTTGTTCTATGTAACATACACCAAACCAAAACAAACCTACTGCCATCAAGTCAACTCCAACTCATAGTGACCCTCATTGGGTTTCTGAGGTGGTAAGTCTTTACAGAAACAGATTGCCCAGTCTTCCTTCCACAGAGTTGCTGGTGGATTTGAACCACCAACCTCCTGGTTAGCAGTCAAATGCTTTAGGCACCACACCACCAGAACTCCTTGTGTAACACATGCAGTAACTGCAATTATACTCACACAACAATTCTGTGAGTTGGATATTATTCTCCTCCTTTTTAAAACAATTTTTACTGTGATTTGGCTGAAAGAGCAAATTCAGTTTCCATATAGCAGTTCATACACATTTTGTTTCGTGACATTGACTGTTAATTCCCCACAAGGTAACAGCTCTCTTCCCACTTCCTCCCTGTAGTTATTATCATGCCCATTTACAGACAAGGAAAGTGAGGTCCTGAGACACTAAATACTCACCTAAGGTCATACAGGTAATAGTCAGCTTAGCTGAGGATGAATCCAGGTACCAAGGCTCCAGAGTTTGGGCTTCTGACCAGACCACTGAACTCCCTGCCTCAATGAATGAATGATGAATAAATAAACACAGCTGCCAGGTAACCCCCTATTTTACAAATATGGAAGCTGAGGCTGAGAGAACATAACTGACTTACCCAAGGTCATATATTTGGTTAGTTGATGGTAAAATGGCCATAACATGGCAGAATTCCACTCTCACACGCCCTTTAAAATCAGGAAAGGTGTGCATCAGGGTTGTATCTTTTCACCATGAATATTCAGTCTGTACACTGAGCAAATAATCCGAGAAGCTGGACTATATGAAGATGAACTATATGAAGGGGAACACAGCATCATGATTGGAGGAAGACTCATAACAACCTGCAATATGCAGAGGACATAACCTTGCTTGCTGAAAATGAAGACGACTTGAAGCACTTACTGATGAAGATCAAAGACTAGTCTCCAGTATTGATTATACCTCAACATAAAGAAAACAAAAATCCTCACAACTGGACCACCAAGTAATATCAGGATAAATGGAGAAAAGATTGATGTTGTCAGGGATTTCATTTTACTTGGATCCACAATCAACACCCATGGAAGCAGTAGTCAAGAAATCAGACAACATATTGCACTGGGAAAATCTGCTGCAAAAGACCTCTTTAAAATGGTAAGAAACAATAAATATGTCACTTTGAAGACTAAGGTGCACCTATCCTAAGCCATGGCATTTTCAATTGCCTCATATACATGTGAAAGCTGGACAATGAATAAGGAAGATCAAAGAAGAGTTTACTCTTTTGGGCTGTGTTGACAAAGAATACTGAAAGTACCATGGACTGCCAGAATAATGAACAAATCTGTCCTGAAAGAAGTGCAGCTGGAATGCTCATTTGAAGTGAGAATGGCCAGACTTCATCTCACCTACTTTGGTCATGCTGTCAGAGGGACCATTCCCTTGAGAAGGATATCATGCTTGGTAAAGTGGAGGGTCAGTGAAGAAGGGAAAGGGCCTCAATGAGATGGATTGACACAGTGACTGCAACAATGGGCTCAGGTATAGCAAGGATTGTGAGGCTGGCACAGGACTGGACAGTGTTTCATTCTCTTGTACATAGGGTTGCCATGAGTCGAAGTCAATTCAATGGCACCTAACAACAACAAGAATGTTGTTGTTGTTATGTGTAGTCGAGTTGGACCCGACTCACAGTGACCCCTCCTTGGGTTTCTGACGCAGTATCACTACAGAAGTAGATTGCCCCATCTTTCTTCCAAGGAGTGGCTGACAACAAGAATGAGAGCTTGGATAATCAAACACCTCATGCAAATCCTTTTACATTACCTGCCCCCAGTCAACACTGCCCGCTTGGGTGTTTGACCTCCCCGCAGCTGGACTAATCTCTGAGTGAATGAGCTGGATCCTTTGTGGCATGAAAGATGACAGCTGTAGAATTCCAGCTCCTGACAGAAGGCTCTAGACAGACATTGACAGCTTGGCTGTGTTGGTTTGATGCTCCAGACACCCCCTCCCAAAAATTCTGTCTTGTGTTGATTTTTATTAGTGGATAGGATATTGTATAGGACATGAGCTTTCCATACAGCAATCTGTGAGATTAACAACAGTATCTCCTCAAGGTAAAAATGCAGAGCTAAGTTTAATGAGCCACATTTGCATTTGACTGATTTAAAAAAAAAAATTTTGAGACAATTATTTACATGACCTAACAGGCTTATTATCACTTTCTATTTGGTAGATATATTAACAGGAGCTCTGGTAGCATAGTGCCTAAGGCACCTGACTGCTAACCAGAAGGTTGGCGGTTCAA
>NW_006921603.1:20856033-20900836 GCF_000298275.1 Orycteropus afer afer | reverse complement strand
ATTGGTCCAGTTGTGAGGATTTTCTTTTTCTTTATGTTAAGATGTAATCCATACTGCAGACCGTAGTATTTAATCTTCACCAGTAAGTGCGTCAAATCAACCTCACTTTCAGCAAGCAGTTGTGTCATCTGCATATCACAGGTTGTTAATGAGTTTTCCTCCAATCCTGATGCCACGCTCTTCTTCATATAGTCCAGCTTCTCGGATTGTTTGCTTAACATATAGATTGAATAAGTATGGTGAAAGGGGACAACGCTGACGCACTCTGTTCCTGATTTTAAACCATGCAGTACTTGTCCACCACTCATCTGTCAGTATGTTGTACTGTGCTGGCTTGTATGTTGCTGTGAAGCTGGAGCCTATGCCACTGGTATTTCAAATATCAGCAGGGTCACCCATGGTGGACAGGTTTCCGCAGAACTTCAGACTAAGACAGACTCGGAAGAAGGAAGGGGCCATCCACTTCTCAAAGAATTGGCCACTGAAAATCTTATGAATAGCAGTAAAACGCTGTCTGATATATTATGAGAAAACCTTATGAATAGCCCTGATTTTTGTCTAAATTATGTTTCCTCCATGAAATTGTCTGGCTGTCTTTGAGGTCACTGCAGGCCAACTTGAGAGTGAATTTGAGCCCAGCTGTGGTGTCAGGTGGGGGTAGGCCATGAAACTCACCATGTCACGGCTGGGATTTGACTCTGGAACATGCAAAATACAACCTCTCTTCATTTTAAAGACAGGGAAACTGAGGCACAGGGAAGGGCTGTTCTTGGGGTCACATAGCTATAGAGATGAAGAGCAAAGACTAGAACCCAAGTCTGTCTGATCCCAACGTTCATGCCACACTTCTCACTATGCCACATTTTCAGGAGCCTCTAAGTCTTTCCAATTTGTATTATTGCATTAAATAATTTTCTGAAACCTAGGTAGATAAATCTTATTCCATGTGCCCTCAAACCATCCTCCATTTGACTAGCACTTAGAGTCCCCAGGTGATGCAGTTGACACTCTCAGACGGTAACAGTCTGCTTCCTCTACTTCCTTCCACAAGGTCTTCTCCATGTTACCAGCTGGCGCCAAACCCTGCCCCACTAACAAAGTGTCTCCTCTTCCGAGAATCCTGCCCTGACTCCTTCAGCCAAACCAAGTGCTCTGGCTTTTGAATCCCAACGGAACATAGGGTCCTTGTCATACTGACTTGTACTTTAGGCCCATGCCACTAACTTGGTGACCACTTTTCCTTTCTAGCATCCATTGTGACCCACCAGAGTTAACGATCTTTTATAACAATTAAAGCTATATTTTCAGCTCAGGCTTTCAAAGATTTTATATATAGAGAGCCCTCCATGGTGCAAATAGTCAATGTGCTCAGCTGCTAACCAAAAGGTTGAAGGTTTGAGTCTACCCAGAGGGCTTCAAAAGAAAGTCCTACCAATCTACTTCCAAAAAATCAGCCATGGAGAACTCCATGTAACACAGTTCTACTCTGACACATATGGGGTTTGTTTGAGTCAGAATCGAATTGACTCTGACACACATGGAGTTGTCATGAGTTACCCACTGAGTGCTTAACCATTGTATCACCAAGGCTCTCACTTGCATTCTCTCTCTCCTTTTCCTTTATATAGCTTTTTTAAAAAAAGAGAGAGAATTCATCCCTTCTTTTTGTTCCCTTGTTGTTGTTATATGCCGTCAACTCGGCCCCGATAGAGGAGCAAATCAAAACCTGAAAGAGCTTTGCTTTTCTTCACTAGCTTTGACAAGGAAAGGGCTATGAAAGTCACCCAGGGCTACAGGAGGGGACCATCACCTCTTGGGGGTGGGGAGGGAAGGAAAGAGAAAGCCTGAGAATGGAGAAAGGGGAAGGAGTTGGCTGATTATATGATCTCATTAATCCTCAGAACAATCCTGTTATGATTTCTGCTTTACAGATGAGGAAAATTAGTCCCAGAAAGATTAAATGCCATGTCCAAGGTCACAGAGTCAGGTAAAAACTTTGCTCTGCCTGGTTCTGAAGTGACTGCTTTTCCCACAACCCTAGGCTGTGTCCTCCTCACCAGGCCATGTGAGACAGTGATTAGACGCACACTCTCTGAGTCAGACTACCTGGGTTGAACACTAATTGTGTGGCCTAGGTGGGTTATCTAATTTCAGGCCTCAGTTTTATGTATTAAAAAAATGGGAATAATATTAAAAAAAAAAGACTAAGGTTGCTGGCCTGATAGATCCCGGTGAGACCCCTGAGACGATGGGGCCTAGCTACCTTTCAGGTCTGGAATTGAACTCACTCCTGTGGCCTCCAGCCAAACAATAGACAGGCATATGGGGTGAACATTTCCATCAGGTAGATATACTACTTGGAGTGATCAATTATAGAAGAACAGAAGGGCAGTGTTTACCTGGGAAGACAGCTCAGGGAGTGAGAGTGCATGAGAGGGAAGGGCACAGGGAAGAGGTAACTACAAGGAGGAAGTGGGAAGAGAGCTGTTACATTGTGAGGAATTGCAGTCAATGTCATGAGACAAAATGTGTATGAACTGCTGTATGGAAAATGAATTTGCTCTGTAAACTTTCACCCAAATCACAATAAAAAATAAAATACTTTTTTTAATGGGAATGATAAAAGAGAAGGATAGCTTCCTGTTGGTGTTGTGAACATTAAATGATCTTCAGCAAGCAAAGCACTTAGAAAAGTTCCTGGTGCAGAGTTAGTGCTCCGTGTGCATTGGCGATGATTATTCTGCCGGGCCGGCACAAATGTTGCTCTGGCAGAATCCAGCAGGCCCGGGAGGAGCCCACTTCCTCATTACAAGAGACCCAACTTCTTGTTTCTTCCCTTCCTGATGCTCTTGACCCAGTCAGGATCCCAGCTGCTCATATCAGGACAGCATAGATTTCCATCTTTTGTGTAGGTGATGTCCATCTAGGGCAACAGGTAGGGTCCTGATGACAGGAAATCCAGCTTGTAGAAAGCAGACCAATGACAGTGAGACTCCTCATATTTACTGTAGCCAAGTTCTTCTCCTGGGTGTCAACAATTGAGTGTCTGATTCACACAGAGCAGCATCAGTTTCTACTTCATTTTTATATATCCACGAGTTCCCAACATCATTAGTAAACTGTTAGAATTATATAGTTACTAGGTGGAGGAACTGGGATTTGAACCTAGACCATCTGACCCCAGACTTCGCCAGCTTAACCCCTACCCCACAGTGCCTCATTATTCCCTTAAGAATATTTCTTAGAACAGGCATCATGGCCAGTCAGACTTCAAACCATGCCTAGTACCTGCAGCTTGCTCATAATGGATTATCAATACCTGCTAAGGGGTATACTGCCTGGCAACATTAAATGTGTTCTTTTATTTTTTTCTCTTCAGAGTTGAATAACTCAGTGTAGAATTGAGGAGAGGTTGAGACTTTTGTTCATGCATTCATCACTTACTCATCATATATGTAACTGAATGTTTAACCTGCGCAAGGAACTAATGCTAGATTCTAGGGATACAAAGGTCAGTAACACAAGATCCCTGCACTTAACATGCTGCTTAGAGTCTACCCTGGGGAGGCAGTGCAGGTTTTTTTTTTTTTTTTTTTTTTAATCCTGGCTGGACATTGTAATCACCCAGGGAGCTTTGGAAAAATACTGATGCCTAGGCCTCACCTCCAGTGATTCTAATTTCATTGTCCTGAGGTGAGACCACAGACTATATTTTGTTTTATTTTTCTTTCTTCATGTTGTGAAGTCATATCCATTGCCAAACTTTCCATCACCATTAACAGATTAAAAAAACACTCACTGCTGTCGAGTCAATTCGACTCATAACAATCCCTCCTTGGGTTTCCAAGGTGGTATCTCTACAGAAGTAGATTGCTCAGTCTTCCTTCTGAGGAGTGGCTGGTGGGTTTGAACCGCCAGCCTTCTGGTTACCAGTCAAATGCCTTAGGTGCTACACCACAGATAGTGTTTCCGAAACAATGATTCCCCTTTGCCCCCTCCCTCCTGCCCCTGGTAACCACTAACAAACTTTGGTCTCTATATGGTTACTATTCTAGATATTTCACACAAGTGGTGTCACACAATATATGTCCTTTTGGGACTGAATTACTTCACTCGGCATAACGTTTTCAAGGTTCATCTATGTTGTAGTATGTATCAGGATTTCACTTCTCTTTATGGCTGAATATTATTCCATTGTATGTATCTACCACATTTTGTTTATCCATTCATCCATCAATGGACATTTAGGGTGTTTCCACTTTTTGGCTATTGTAAATAGTGCTGCAGTAAACATTGGTGCATATGTGTCTGTCGGTGTATGTTGCTTCTTTCAGATGTCTTGGGTATATACCTAGGAGTGGAATTGTTGGGTCATTTGGTAGTTCTATGTTTAATTTTTGAGGAACTACCAAGCTTTTTCCAAAATTATATAATTTTTCATTGTTATGAGCAAAAGATAAGGGTTCCAATTTCTGCACACCCTCACCAACATTTGTTGTTTTCTGTTACTTTGATCTTGGCTTTCCTAGTGGTGGTAAAGTGGTATCTCATTGTGGTTTTGATTTGCATCTCCTAATCAGAAGGTTGGTGGTTCAAACCCACCAGCAGCTCCATGGAAGGAAGATAGGGCAATCTACTTCTGTAAAGACTTACTGCCTCAGAAACCCAAAGAGGGTCACTGTGAGTCGGAATTGACTCACTGACAGTGAGGTTTTTTTTTTTTTTGGTTAATTGCTAATCATATTGAACATATTTTCATGTGATTTTTAGTCATTTGTATATCTTTTTTGGTGCAATGTTTACTCAAGTCCTTTGCTCGTTTATTTTTTTAATTGGTTTATTTGTCTTTTTGTTAAGTTGTAGGGATTCTTTATATATTCTGGATTTTAAACCCTATCCAATATAAAGTTCTTTGTTGAACAAAAGTTTTTAATCTTGATCCAGTCCAATTGATCTATTTTGTCTTGTTGCTTGTGCTTTTGATGTCATATCTGAGTATCCATCGTTAAAAACTAGATCATGAAGTAATATCTTTATGTTTTCTTCTAAGAGTTTTATGGTTTTAGTTCTTACATTTAGGTCATTGATCCATTTTGAGCTAATTTTCATGTATGGTGTGAGGTATGAATTTAACATTTTTCTTTTGCATGTGAAAACCCAGGTATTCCGGTGCCATTTATTAAAGAGATAATTCTTTCCCCATTAGATGGATTTAGCACCCTTGTCCAAAACCAATTGTCCATAGATGTATGGGTTTATTTCTGAACTCTTTATTCCATTCATCTGTCTATTTATACCAGTGCCAGACTATTTTGATTAAGGTGCTCTGGTGGCATAGTGGGTAGGACATTTGGCTGGTAACCAGAAGGTCAGTGGTTCAAACCCACCAGCTGCTCTGTGGGAGGAAGATAAGGCAATCCACTTCCATAAAGATTTACAGTCTTGGAAACCCAATGGGGGTCATTATGAGTCAGAATCAACTCAACGGCAGTGGGTTATAGCTTTATACTATGTTTAGAAACCAAAAAGTATGAGTTCTACTGCTTTGTTCTTCTTCTTAGCAACTGCTTTGGCTATCTGGGCCCCTTGCAATTTCATATAAATTTGAGAACTGGCTTTTCCATTTCTGCAAAGAAGGTTATTAAATTTTGACTGGAATTTTTTTTTTTAATAACAAACTTTTAATTTTAGGACAGTTTTAGATTTAGTAAGTTACAGCAAAGGTAGTACAGAGAATTCTTATCTACCCCACAACAAGTTTCCCCTGTTATTAACATTTTACGTTAGTGTGGTACACTCATCACAATTAATGAACTAATATTAATACATTATTATTAACTAAAGTGCATACTTTATTAAGATTTCTTCTGTTTTCTCTTAATGTCCTTTTCTATTCCAGGATCCCCTCCAGGATACCACATTAAATTTAATTGTCATGTCTCCTTACGCTTCTCTTGATTGTGAAAGTTTCTTGGCTTTGGTATTTCTTAAAAGTTCTCCAGATTCTAATACGCAGCCAGGGCTGGGAACTACTGCTTTAGAGTCAGGCTGTCTGGGTTTGAATTCTGGCTCTGCTACTTAAAGTTATGTACCCTTGGCAAAGTTATGCAACCACTTGGGGCCTCCGTTTTCTCACCAGTAAAAATGAGGATATCGATACTACCTATCCCATAAGGTGTCATGACAATTAAATGAGGACAGTTTTTCTCAAGTTTTTCACATATGACACACAGTGAAAATATGTAGTATTTATAGTATGTATTAGGAGCTCTGGTAGCGTAGTGCCTAAGGCATTTGACTGCTAACCAGAGGCTGGAGGTTCAAATCCAGCAGCCACTCCCTGGAAGGAAGGTTGGGCAATCTATTTCCGTAGTGATACTACCTCAGAAACCCAAGGAGGGGTCGCTGTGAGTCGGGTCTGACTCCAACGCAGTGAGTTCGGTTTGTTTTAGTTATAGTATGTCTTGGCATACTATATCAGAAACCCAAGGAGGGGTCGTTATGAGTCGGGTCCGACTCCATGGCACATAACAACAACAACAACAACATGTATTGGCATAATATGTGATATAAATTACAATGGCATAAATGGGTGAATCTACTCATGCCCAGGGATAAGGGGATCAAAAATCAAGGCATGCGTGTCACCCATAGCATGCTATGGTAAGGCATGTTAGAAAGCTCCAGGTTGTTACATGTAAAAGTACTTAGGTTCTTCCCCGGCCAGTGTGAGCTCTCCATAAATACTTGCTAGAAATATAAAGGAGGAAGCACACCTGTGAACAGTAAGAGACACCAGTGGGTAGGTCAGTAATAGGGGTAAGCGTGGGCCCAGCGGGGGCCCATTTGTCTGGCTCATGTGCTGGCTGTCTCTGCAGCAGGGGTGACATACTCTCCCATCCTGATGGACTCTGACCAGCTTGCGACAAACCCAGGGCACCTCGTTCATATGTGAGGAACAAAAACAGCTAGGTCGCTGACACTGAGGAATGCAGAGTGCGTGGCAAATGAAACAGTGGCACGCGAAAACTAGACCCTCAAGATTTCACTTCTGAGAGGCTACCGCTCAATGAATCCCTCCTGCTGTCCGCCTCTCTGGCGCCACCGTCTGGTGTTTTCTTGCTAGTTCACGACTTGCAGCATCTGCCGATAGCTGGTCATTGTGACCAGAGTGAAGACTCTGTTACCTCAAATTGATCTTTAGATCAAGTTCCTGTGCCAAGATTTCCAGTCCACCTTAAGTAATAAGAAATCTTATTTTATTCACATTTGCTGGGTGTAAATTTCCTGAGACTGAAGAAATTAGAGATGTGATGTGGACTGTTAACTTGAAGTGATTCTCTGCATTTGCCTATAAATATGTACCATTCCCATTCAAACAGTTTTTGAGCCAATAAGACACAGAGAGATTCATGGAGGATTTAAAAATACTGATAAATGCTGATGTGTAGGAAATATTTTTCACTATTATAAAGCATTTCTATATTTCTCATTTTATGCTGAAGTGGGTAATGGCAAAAGTTTATTGACAGACCAGGGTTCAAATTTTAGCCCTGCTGTGTGACCTTGGATAAGTTACTTAACCATTCTGAGTCTCTATTTCCTCATCTGTAAAGTTTGGATAAAGAAATGCCATCCTTAAAGGATTGTGTTGGGAGGCTTAAAAAGGATATTAAGTGCTAAGCAGAACATCTGCCATATGGTAGGAGCTCAATCAATGGTAGCTAGGACTATCATTTTTCCTACCAGAACCTTGAGTGGCAAGGCAGGTATTCTCTCTGCTTTACAGATGAAAAAGTTCAAGCTCAGAGATGTAGAGTAACTTATCAATATGAGCAGCAGAGCAGTTTAGGGCTCAAACTTGGGATCTCTGTGCACTGAGTCCATGGTCCTTTCCTTGAACCACACCCAAACCGACAAAGGCTCGAGCTTCTCCCTGCTCTAGGTGACAGACACCGCTGCAGCTGAGAGTGTGCAGCTGGAGAAGCACCCACAGTCAGAAGAAGCCAAGGCAGAGACTGGGAGGTCCACAGCAGGTGTGAGCTGGATGCTTGGGGGCATAAAGACTCAGACACAGATGTGCTGGAGATTCCGCCCTAAGTACCTGGCAGGGAGGGCCAAGGTGTGCGAGGCCAAGGTTCTTGGCATTAAAGGACAAAAGGCCTAATGAGCAGCTGGTGAAAGTGACTCAGATACCAGAGTAAAGCCAGAAGCCAGAGGCTCTGCGACAAGTAACTATATGAAGAGCTTCAGAGATGAACAGAAACAGAGGATGGGAGACTTGACTGGAAGGTTTCAAGGTAGCATTAACTGAGGATAAGAAATAAACCAAACCAGTTGCCACGGACTGGATCTGACTCATGGTGACCCTATGCGTATCAGAGTAGAACTGTGTTCTGTAAGGTTTTCAATGGCTGATTTTTCAGAAGTAGATCACCAGGCCTTCCTTGTGAGGTGCCTCTGGGTGGACTCAAACTGCCAACCTTTCAGTTAGCGGTGCTTGCTCCCTGTTGCACCACCCAGGGACTTTTTGGATGAAGCAGATGAAAGCTCCCTTGCCTGTAGTACAGTTAGTTAAGAGACATTTTAAGGATGCCTTCTAGTGACATATACATACCCACAAAATGTCTTTTCTTCCTTCCTTCCCAAACAAGATTCCCCTCATCTTTCTCCAAATGAAAAATGAAATGATTAGCCAGAAGGAGTATGATTTGATCTGTGATGTTTAAGATGACCATGTAATGTGTCCAGGTAATGCCCACATGGCAGTCCAATGGAGGTGACCATAATCTTTTTAAGCGTTGTCTTCTAGAGGTCTTGGAGTCATGGAAATTTAGACTGAAAGGTTATACAGCTCAAGTTTCCCTGCAGTGGGAATGAGCTTCCCTTCCAAGCATTTTTACTTAAACACATGTGGGGACAGGGTGTTCATACATCTCAAGGCAATCCTTTATATATGGCCAACTCCAAATTTTAGAGAACATTTCCTTATTATATTAGTGAGAATTCCTTCACTTACAAGAGACAGAAAAGCCTAAGTAAAACTATTTTAGTGGATCCTTGTTGTACCACCCAAAGCTCCCTCCAATGAAGGACTTTCAGCCTCAGAGGCTGAAGTGCTGCCAGCAGACAACCTTTAGCCATCAGCCCCTTCTGGAGCTGCTTCACTGTAGTAAGCTTTCCCCAGACCACACCCATTCTTTGGGAGACTAACAGACAATAAATGATCATTGCCTGATAAAGGTGTGGCCATCTCCACCCACAGAAGGAAGACTGGTAATCTACTTCTGTAGAGATACTGGTAGCATAGTGGCTAAGACACTTGCCTGCTAACCAGACGGCTGGCGGTTCAAACCCACCAGCCACTCCTCGGAAGGAAGGTTGGGCAATCCTACTTCCGTAGTGATACTGCCTCGGAAACCCAAGGAGGGGTCGCTATGAGTCGGGGCCGACTCGACGGCACATAACAACAACAACAACAACTGCCTCAGAAAAGCCAAGGAACCAACTCTATGACAGTGAGGTCCCCCATCCCCCCGCAACTCCGATAACTCTGGAAGACTCTTCTTGCTCCAGAGCTCCTGCAAGGGATTGTATTCTGCCTAACTCCTCCCTCTGCACTCTTCTGCTTCCTTCTCCTCCCTTTCTCAAGTGTTGATCTCAAGGACACCACCTAAAAAGATCCTCCATGGTCAACTCTGTCTCTTTCTCCAGTGGGCCTCTGGATGGGTTCAAACTGCCAAACTTTGATTAGCAACTAGTTTGGGGCAGTTCTCCTCTGTCACCTGGGTCACTATGAATTGAAAATTAACTTGATGGCACCTAACAACAACAAACTTTGCCTCAGAATCCATTCTCTAGGGAACACAACCTGTAACATTTGTTCACACAAGTCTGGGGATATCAGGCATAGCTGACTTAGCATGAGAGAGTCAGGATAGTATGGTCCCTTCTCTTGGTTCTCCTTTCCTTGTGTGGAATTTACTTTCAGGTAGGCTCCCTCCAGGATGGTCCCCCACACCACAAGCATCCATGCTGCCAGCTCCAAATCTGACAGTACCAAAAAAAAAAAAAAAACCCAAACTCACTATCATCAAGTCATTCCAATTCATACTGACCTCCATTGGGTTTCTGATGTTGTAAATCTTTATGGAAGTAGATTGCCCCACCTTCCTTTCATGGAACGGCAGGTGGATTTGAACTGTTGACCTTCTGGTTAGCAGCCAAATGCCTTATCCAGTACTCCACCAAAGCTCCTTAAATCTGGAAATAAGGGGCTCTTTTTACCAACAGTTGCACAAAAGTTCGAAGTTTACTTCTCATTGAACTGATTTGAGTCACAAGCTGTTCTTGGGCCAATCATCATACCCAGAGATGATGAGATATGCTGATTGGCTTAGGCCAGAGTGATATAATCACCATGGGGTAAGGGATGGAATCAGTCCACCAAAAGAGACCATATGGACCAAGAGTAGGGGTGAAGGTGTCTCCTGAGCAAGATATGGGTCTGTTGCCAGAAGAGAGGAAAGCAGAGACCAAGCTGGCAAAACCACAAAGGTTTAACACAATTATGCCATGTGGAAGAGTATCCATATAATGGCCATGCACATGTAATGTGCATAGTGTGCACAGGAAACTAATGCACAAGGGGGTGGCGCAGTTTGCAAAAAACATGTAACAACTGCATTATTTCCATAAAAAATACAGTTGGTCTCCTTGTTGTTCATACCCAAGTCTAAGCCCTCTTCCACAGGACAGCACCTCACACATTTAATGACCTCCACTGCACCCCTGCCTCCGGGCTGCCCCTTTCAGCTCCAGTTCCTCCATCTTTTCCTCACATGTGTGGCTTCTCTTCCTCTCAGGACATTTTCTTCTAAACACAATCTATTCTTCTGTCTTTAGTTGCAAACTGAGCTGCCCAGAATGAAATCCAATACTCTGAAACACTACAAGATTATTATGCCCCTCCTTCTAGATAGTCTACTTCTAGTAACAGAGTTCAAAATCAAACACAAAAATTGACTTAGAACAAGCCTATTATCTGCTAAACTCCCTAGGCTGCTTACTCAAGTTCTACTGCAGTTATATTTCTCCTCATTACACATTTGTGAAGTTAGATTTTTGAACAGTATTGTATATAATAAAGCACAATTCTGTATATTTAGTGATGATATACAAGAGCTCGTTATACTGTGACTCTCTGTGTGGGTGTGTGTAAAATTGTGTGAGTGAGAAAGTGCATTGGGTGGTAATAACTGGATACAGATCCTGAGCGCCAACACTTATGAGCTGTATGACCTTTGGCAGGTCATGTAATTGCTCAGTCTCCATTTCATCATACCTAAAATGAGTTAATATCTACTTTATATGGGTTGTTAACATCAAAATAAAGTATCACGTATGAAAATGCTTTGAAAACTACATATATATATGTATGTGTATATATATGTGTGTGTGTGTCTATATACACTTTAGGAGCTCTGGTAGCATAGTGCCTAAGGCACTTGACTGCTAACCAGAAGGCTGGCAGTTCAAACCCACCAGCCACTCCTCAGAAGGAAGGTTGGGCAATCCTGCTTCCGTAGTGATACTGCCTCGGAAACCCAAGGAGGGGTCGCTATGAGTTGGGGCCGACTCAACTGCATATAACAACAACAACAACAATAACATATACACTTTGGAGCTCTGGTGGCATAGTGCCTAAGGCACTTGACTACTAACCAGAAGGCTGGTGGTTCAAACCCACCAGCCACTCCTCGGAAGGAAGTTTGGGCAATCTATTTTTGTAGTGATACTGTCCCAGAAACCCAAGGAGGAGTTGCTATGAGTCAGATCTGACTCGATGGCAGTGAGTTTGGTTTGGTATATACACTTTGGAGCTCTGGTGACATAGTGCCTAAGGCATTTGACTGCTAACCAAAAGGTTGGCAGTTCAAACCCACCAGCCACTCTGTGGAAAGAAGACTGGGCAATCTACTTCTATGAAGATTTACCACCTCGGAAATCTAAAGAAGGTCGCTGTGAGTTGGAATCGACCTGATGGCAGCAAGGTTTTTATATACACTTTATTACAATAGAAACAGTTTTTCATACCATAGGAAATTTGAAGGAAAAACTACCCCACACCATATCCTCCAAAATGTCAGAACCTAGGTTGGTCTTATTCACCATTTTACCCACACACACAACACATGCACACACACACTCAAAACAAAAGTTTTATGAAATAATGCTCACTCTTTTTATATATCATTAAATAAAACACACCAAAGTTAAATATTAAAAATTATTATATTAACATATTAACATGGGAAAAAGTATCCTTGAATAAGTAATACAAAGACCAAAAATGCTGGTCACAACTCATTACGATGATTTTGTACCTCAGCAATGGATTGCAACTCACTCTCAGAAACACTTGTCCGGTAGAAGAGAGGTGCTGTACTAGGGAAGGTCACCTATCCCATGGAAGCCCAAAGTGGGGGACCCTACTGAGACCCTAGAGGTTAGAAGGCTTCCTGAAGGATGTGGCATTTAAGCTGAACATTGAAGGATGAATAGGAGTTGCAAAGGCTGAGAGTGACAGAAGCCTAGAGAGGTGGGGAGAACCACTGGCAGAGGGACCTGTCTGGCTAGATGGAAACAAGTACATTTGGACCACTGGCAGCAGAAGAGGAGAAAACAGTATTTCCTACCTAAAATATCACGGCGAGAAAGGGTCATGGCTGACTGGTTGGAGATAGAAATATCTATAAAATATTTTAAAATTATATGTGTATGTGTTTTTTTTTTTTTTTTTTCTGTAGTTGTTGTTAGGTGCCGTTGAGGTAGTCTCAACTCATGGCGACCTCATGTGCAGCAAAACAAATCACTGCCCATCTGCACAATTGTTGCTATGCTTGGACCCATTGTAGCCACTATGTCAGCCCATCTCATTGAGATACTTCCTCGTTTTTGCTGACCATAAAAAAAATTATGTACACATACACACACACACACACACCCCTAACAACAACAACAACAACAAAAAAAAAAACAGTTGCCATCAAGTATATTCCAATTCATGGCAATCTCATATGTGCAGAGTAGAACTGCTCCATAGAGTTTTCAAGGCTGTGACCTGTAGGAAGCAGACTACCATGCGTGTCATCCCAGGCACCTCTGGGTGGGTTCACACATCCAATCTTTCAGTTAATAATTGAGCACTTAATCCTTTGCATCAGGGAATGAATACATGTATTCCAAAACTCTTAATATATATACAAAGAAGGTAATTATAGCCAAGACATTTGATAAGGGAGATGAAGTTCAAGGTTATTCTCTCATACTTTCTTAGGAAGTAGTACATTGTGCACAATTTATTTAATTACTCACACTTCTAATCTCTGTGGAAATGAAACTACTTAAATTGCAAAGGTGATAAAGCTTTGAAAGATGCAGACAGGTGTGTTTCCCTGGCTCCAGAAAGCTGCCTTTCTCCAGTACGCCAGCCCCCCCTTCAACCCCCCTCCTCCCTGTTAGGGGTTAAATTATGTCCCATAAAATATGTGTTGTAAATCCTAACCCCTATATGCATTGATGTAGTCCCATTTGGGAATGGGGTGTCTTCATTGTGTTAATGAGGTAAATTAGTGTAACATGCATCTTGAGTGAACCACTTTTGAGAAATAAAAGGACATTAAGCAAGTGAGCAAAGTAGAGATGGTGGAAAAGAGTTGCTAATTCACATGAAGATGGCCCAGAAGCAGAAGCACAGAAGAGACAAGAACCTTCCTCCAGAGCCAGCAGAGAAAGAAAGCCTTTCTGGAGAGCTGGCACCCTGCATTCAGACTTCTAGCCTCCTAAACTGTGAGAGAATAAATTTCTGTTTGTTAAAGCCACCCACTGATAGCATTTCCTTACAGCAGGACTAGATAACTAAGACACTCCCCACCTTTCTCTTTCTGTCTCGCTCTCTGTCTCTCTCTCACACACACACACACATCCTGGCTCTCCCTATCTACCCACCATTCTTGGTATTACTCACACCTGCAGACAAAGCCCTGTGCGTTGGGGCTGCAGTTCCCAAGAGGAGACAGGGCAGGAGTGTAAAGCACTTCAGCCACATATGGACCTGTTTCTCAGTTGACTCAACCTCAGACTCCACTTTCTGGCATTCCAGTAATTGGGCCTCTGACTTGGTCTGTCTCCTGGTTCTGGTCCACCTCCCTCATGTCAGGACTTGGCCCCTGAGCCTTACCCCCTTTGGCGTGACATTTCAGCAAAGGCTTTTCTGTCTACTCTTAGCTCAAGCCTATTTCCTCTCTGTACAGCCCTTCCACACACCTGCAACCAAGTTATTGTGTGAAAGGTCCTGAGAAACCAAATGACCTGAGAAAGAGCACACACTGCCATTCATTAATGTCCAGAGCCATTTGGAAGGAATTAGCTTTTTAGATTCATTAAGGAAGTTAGAGGGGAGCCAAAGAGGCATCAAATAGACTTGTTTTGAAGGGGAACGTGGATCAAGGGGAGTGTGAAGAAGACTAGAGGTCTCGGTATCCAACAGGAAGACTGAAGATGGAGGATTTAGAGTAACAGGTCATAGTGATAAGGAGAGATCCCACAAAACTCTTTCTTTCATCTAAATTTTACTGCATTCAGCACAAGGCAGCAGCCTTTTAGTTCTTGCAGCTCAACAAACTTCTTCCTATCATATTCCTTCTGCCTGGACAGGCCCTCCACAACCTGGCTCATTCCTATGCATTCTATGAAGTCAGTTTACAGGTCCCCTACTCAGGGAGGCCTCCCTGCATCCTAAGGCCAAATTAAGGCCTGTGGTAAACGCTTGTCCCACCCTTCGTTTTCCTTAGTATCCACTATTGAACCCTGATTACTATATTGAATCTGCCATCATTTGTTTCATGTCTCCCTTCTCTACTAGATTGTAAGGTCTGTGAAGTCAGGGATCATCCCTAGCTTATCTTTCTACCCCAATGACTAGCATGATGTCTGAAACCTAGTAGGCACTCAATAAATATTTGGGCATTTTGACTAGAAGTGGTAGGATATTCACTGTAATTTGACTGTGAAATGATTAGTATTCGTAGTGTTACTCTCAGAAAACAAATAAAAAGCTATTACAGTGTCACTCGGAGACATTGGATACCTTCAATGGTGCTTTCCAGGAGATATCAATAAAGTAGCTAAAGATATTTACATACAAAATAAATAAGTATGTGTGCAATAATGAGCAGATGGATGGAGGGCTGGATGGAGAAATAAACAAACCTTCCATGTAAGGTCTTCTATTGCCACCCCTGAAATTGTCAGAGAAAGTGTCTTAATTTCTCAGTCAACACCTCCATAGCCACAGAGAGAGAGCCTACTCATCACACCACGACTGAAGGTAGTGGTGAGCCACAGTGAGGAGGCACGGCTGGGAAAGAAAATTAGGGGCAAAGATGGGAGAAATTATGTGGGGGTGAATGGGTAGAGAGCAGTGAGGGAAAGGAATGAAAGGGCCAACAAAACAAAATGTAAACCTATGGCTTAAGTCACAAGAAAGGATTAACTCCTAGCAAATACCAATTATAGAGAGACACTTGCAGTACACCATTCATCTTCACAATAAGGACAGGTATTACAGTCTCATTTTACTAATGAGAAGGAGACCTGGTGGTACAGTGGTTAAGCACTTGGCTGCTAACCAAAGTGTCAGTGGTTCAAACTCACCAGCTTCTCCATCTAAGAAAGAGGTGGCAGTCTACTTTTGCAAAGATTATAGCCTTGGAAACCCTATAGGGCAATTCAACTTTGTATGGTCACTATGATTTGATGGCAGTGGGTTTACATATAAGGAAACTGAGCTTCAGAAAGTTGATGTAACTTGTTTAGAATTATACAGCTCCAAAGGGTGCCAGATATAAACTCAGCTGTGCCTGAATTCAGCGGTTATTGCTCAATCTGTTTGCCTGAAGACCTTAGCTCAGCCCTTGGTGGGAAGCTGTAAGCCTGGACATAAATGGATTCAGCTGCAATTGGGGCTTGTCATGGCCAGGAGAGACCATGAGAGGCAGCCTGGTATTTGACAGATTCTAAGCACCAATGGTGCTCTGTGTTTGCTTGCTTATGGGTGAAGCCCAACCTGCTCGTCTGACCTGGCCTGACTCCTGATTGCTTTCTTCACTGGCTGAGTCAGCTCAGCCCTCCTGACCTGGGCTGGCCCCGACTTTAATTAACCTGGCCCAGAGCTTTGAACTGGTTCCTTTCTGTTCAACCTCCTGCTGAGAATTTGCATTTCCACCCCAGACATACTGAATCAGAATCTACATTTTAACAAGATCCCTAGGGAATTCTTACAAATTCTTACAGATCTGAAGAAATTCTTACAGATCTTGTTAAAATACAGATTCTGGTTCAGTATATCTGGGGTGGAAATGCAAATTCTCAGCAGGAGATCAAACCAGAAAGAACCAGTTCAAAGTCCTTACCTAGTCCTAGCCACAGTGTCTCAGCTGAGAGCTTGAAACCATTTCTCTTATACCCTGTCTACTGTGAGATGAGTGATCTCTGAGTGTAACAGGTGTAGGTGTTCTTGTTTCTACAAATATCCTCAAACTTCTCACTGTCTGAATCCTCCTGTATAATATTTAAAATATAAATGTGGGCTCTTCCTGCTAAAAAGAAACCTCTTTCTGGATGGGAGTAAAGTCTAACTCAACTTTGATTCCTGGTACCCAGTGCATTACCTGGTAATGGTGCATTCAGTGAAAAAGTAAATCCGATCAATGCACAAAGAAAGAGTATAACTAGAGTCCAAACTAGAATAATACCAGAAAAAAAAAAAAAAAATCATTTATTTGTTCTACCACATCAGGAAGATCTAGATTTAGAACATCTTTTATACATTTAACAAATCCTTACTGAACACTTGCTAAGTGCCAGGCATTGTACTAGGTACAAGAAAGACATCACTGAACAAGTCTTAAACTTCATGGAGCTTATGAACTAGTAGAGGGAACCAATATTAAAGAAATCATTGATCAAATGATTGCCATTATGATAAGCAATACAGAAGAGAAGTAGTGTTGTTTTCATTAGTTGCCCTCTTGTTGTCTTCAACCCATAGTGACCTGTGTACAACAGAAACGTTGCCGAGTCCTGCACCATCTTGCTGATCATTAATGTTTGAGCCTTTTGTTATGGTTATTGTGTCAATTCATCCCACTGAAGCTTTCCCTTGTTTCAGGTACCCTCTACTTTACCCAACATGATGTCGTTTTCTAGGGATCAGTCTTTCAAGATGCCATGTCCAAAGTAAGCAAGATGAGGTTTTGCCTTATTTCTAAGGAGCATTCTGGTTGCATTTCTCCTAAGCCCAATTTATTCATTCCCTGGCAGTTCATGATATATTCGATATTTTTTGCTATGAGTTGTGTCTGACTCGACGGCACATAACAACAACAAAACACTATAGCTCAAATGTATCAATTCTTCTTCTGTTTTCTTTTTTCATTGTCCAGTTTTTGCATGCTTATGAAGTGGTTGAAAATACCATGGCTTGGATCAGGCACACCTTAGTCATCAAAGCGACATTGTTACTTTTCAGAAACTTAAAGGGATTGTTTGCAGCAGATTTTCCCAGTGCAATACATTCTTTGATTTTCTGGAGAAGTATGGTGCTGGGCAAATGCATAATAGGGTGCTAATCTGGTCTCAAGGGTTATGGAAGTTTTCCTGTGCAAGGGACATTTAGGCTGGCACCTAAAGTATTAATGGGAGTTTCCAGATAAAGAGGAAACAACTGCTGTGACAGTAGGAAGGAGCTCCATCTGTGAGTTTGAAGACCAGAGAAGAACACCAAGAGGACAGAGAAAGGTGGCATGGTGACACTGGGGACAAGGGTGAGGCCAGCTCACACAGGGTATTGTGAGCTGTGGCAAAGGATTTGAATTTTTTGAAAAAAAGAAATGGAAACCACCAATGGTGTTTAAGCAGGGGAGTGGCATGATCAGATCTGTGTGTGTTCATTTACTCTCTCTGGCTGTTATGTGGAGATGGATTGGAGAACAGCAAGAATGAGTGTAGAAGACTTTTGTAGAAGTCCAGGCAAGAGACTGGTATCTTGGAGTAGGGTGATGGTGATGAAAATGGAGAGGTCTGAACAGATTGAGAACTCTTCAGGAGCTCATTGAATTGTCAGGGCTTGGTGATGACCCAATCATCCAGTGGGATGGGGTGCAGGGGAGGTGAAGAAGAGAGGAGGTGTCAATGAAGACACCTCTCAGATGCTTCCTTGAATGTCTAGGTAGCAGGTGGTGTCATTCTTTGGACAGGAAACCCTAGAGGAGGAATGAGTTTGAGGAAGCAGTTGATGAATTCATCTTAAACAAGTTGAGCTTGGGAGTTCTGCCAGATACCCAGATGGTGAAGACAAGAAGGTGGTTGGGTATGTGGGTCTGGACTTAGAAGACAGATCTGAAATGGAGATATGAAGGTGGGCGTGGACATAATAGAAGCAACATCATGAGAGTAATGAGATCCCTTGGGGAGAGATTGGAGTGAAAAAGAAAATTAAAACTGTCAGGAGCCAGAATCTGGAATAAGTCTTCATGACACCATCATCAACAAAACAAAGGCTCAGGGAGGACCCCGAGGTGATCATGTGTGCCCAGCACTGATCCTTCTATGCAGGCTTAGAGCTCAGGGGATCAGCAATGGGTGAAGGTCAGCCAAGCAATTTGGCAAGGCAGCCTTGGGCAGAGGGAGAGAAGTTCTCTCAGAGAACTACATGTTTACACTCGGATAATCCCCAAATAAGTCAATTCCCAAAAGGAGCACTATTGGAACTCTAAACCTCTCTCTGATAGAAGAGTCCTACAAATCTCCCTTCTGTCCTCCTTCTTGCCATTTTTACATCTTTGAATGATTTCTGCTTACAGAGTTGACTCCAAAAGCCAAGGAAATCTTATTGTTCAGCTATTGAAGGGTGTCTGGCCTTGAATAGGAGCTCTGGTGGCATAGTGCCTAAGGCATTTCCCTGCTAACCAGAACGCTGGTAGTTCAAACCCACCAGCCACTCCTCAGAAGGAAGACTGGGCAATTTACGTCCATAGCGACACTGCCTCAGAAACCCAAGGAAGGGTCGCTATTAGTCTAATCAACTCGATGGTAGTGAGTTTGTTTTTTGGTTCCTGAATGGGAGTACCCAGCTGATGCAATCAGTTAAGCATGTTTATGTTAACTGAAAGGTTTCCTCTACCTCAGAAGAAAGGCCTGGTGATCTGCTTCCCAAAAGTCATGGCCACTGAGAACACAATGCTCACTTCTATTCTGAAACACATGGGGTTGCCAGGAGTCACAGTCAACTCACAGCAACTGTTTTGTTTGTTTGTGGGGGAGAAGGCTTGAATGCCTATGCCTGCAGAGAAGAGCTAACCCAGGGAATCAAGTTGTTTAAATATCACCTTGCCCATAATCAGCACACCATCCACTTGTCGAGCCTCCCAGTCCCAAACTGAATTATATAACCTCTGTGGACGTATTAAGAGCTACTTGTCAATTTAATAGCCAAAGACCAAGGAGAAACCAGATTCTCAATTGAAGCTGGCAGGTTTAGGCAGGTTATGACTCAAGTGCCTTTTCCCAGCAAGCTCCCTAATAAAATGCCATGGCTGACAGAAACCTATAAATGTTATAAGAAGGTTAGCTTGTACCTTAGCCTTCAGAAAATAAACTGCAAGAAACTTTATATATATATATGTGTGTGTGTGTATACATACACACACACAATACATACAAACACACACACACGAGCCCTGGTGGCACAACAGTTAATCATTTAGCTGCTAACTGAAAGGTTGGCCATTTGAACCCACCCAGGACACCTGCTAGAGAAAGACCTGGTGATCTGTTTCTGTAAAGATGACAGCCTAGACAACCCTTTAGGGAAGTTCTACTCTGTCATATGGGTGCACTATGCATTGAAATCGACTCAATAGCACCTAAGAACAACATACACACACACATATATGTATGTGTGTATAAACACACACACATATACATATGCACATACAGATCTATGCATATACTTATGTGAGTATGTTTGTTATCATTATTGCTAGCTGCCCCTAGCTGTCACTCATGGTGACACCATGCACAACAGAACAAAATGCTGCATGTCCAACACCATTCCCATGACTGGTTATAGATGAGACCACTGTGATCCATAGGATTTCCATTGGCTGATCTTTAGAAGTAAATCACTGGGACTTTCTTCCTATGTGTATTCATAGACGTGTATAAATAATTTCAGGAAATGAGAAAAGCTTGAGTGGGAATGAAATCCTAAATCCAAGTCTGTCCTGTAACTAAGTCTCCTTTGCACAATTTGCTGTGTGTGTGTAGGCAAACACACATGTGTGTATGTGCACAAAAAAGCATGTGTGCACATGAACATCTGAAGAAGTGAAGTAAACAATGACGACAATGTTGGGTTTTTTTTCCTGTAAGGGCCATAGCTCTTGCTTTAGTTCCCAGTCCACTTACTGGAAAGGAAGAAAACTTTCTGATGGTGGCACTGAGCTGGGCCTGGAAGGTGGCCTGGAGTGCTAATAGTTGGGGCATAGATGAGAATTGCATTCTAGGTGAACAGGAAAAGCTTGAGCAGAGGTGGGAAAAGGTAGTGAGGACTTTGGGGAAATCAGGTTTTCACAAAAGTACTGGGAAAATGTGGGAAAGTATGGAAGATACCAATGGACAAACAGGTTAGGACAAAGACTTGAATTTCAGATGAATAATTGAGGTCACAATCTGTAGGAAATGGGAAGTGAGAAGTATTTGAACAGGACAAGAGAGTGATATGATCAGGGTTATGGATCAGGAGAGACTAATCTGATCACTGGGTTGGGAGACATTGGAAAAGGATCATGGGGGAGAGTGTAACACCAGGTCAGAACAGAATGGAAAGTAGTGCTATTGATGAATAGCTATCGACATGAAAAGATGTTTATAATAAGTAAATTTCTAAGCTTATTTAAGTCAGTTGTGTATTTGTATGTTTTATATAATGACCAGTTAGATCTACAAAGAAAAACTATGCAAGGATATAAGGGCAAATGTAAACATGGATTGGGTATCTCTGGTTGGTGGGATTACGATTGGCTTTTATTTTTCATTTGATTTGGGTATTTTATATTATTTCCCACAATGAATATTTTCTTCTGTAAAAAAAAAAAAAAAGGAGGAGGGAGTTGAATCTGCCTCTATCAACCAAAAATGTCTATCAAAGTGTTTTCCTAAACAATGGAAGCAACTTGGAGTTGAGTTGTGCCTTTCCTTCAATTAATAGAAGTTGTGGTGACCTGAGCAAGAATGGTAGCCACCAGGCCAGAAAGGATGTAATATTTTCCTTCTGAGATTTCTAAGCACAGCCAATCCTAGCACTTAATAGCCATACAATCTGGCTTGGGTAATGAGTGCCAGCAACCATGAATCTGGGCTTAAAACTGGGCAGGTCAGTGCGCTACTCATAGGCTGAGAACATTTCATTACCAGAAGAGTTCTTAGGACTATTGAGACCAACTCTAGCAGTGGAAAATAAAATTCTGAGAGTTAAATGACTTGATAGCATTCATTGTAAGCTATAAAGCACTTCTTAGCTTAATGGTAGTTAATTCAGACTGAATCAGAAGCCCCACATACTCCACTCTATGATTCTAATTCATTCATTGTTGTTGTTGTTGTTGTTATGTGCCGTCGAGTCAGCCCTGACTCATAGCGACCCTTCCTTGGGTTTCCGAGGCAGTATCACTACGGAAGTAGGATTGCCCAACCTTCCTTCCGGGGAGTGGCTGGTGGGTTTGAACCGCCAGCCTTCTGGTGAGCAGTCAAGTGCCTTAGCCACTATGCTACCAGCCTTCTGGTGAGCAGTCAAGTGCCTTAGCCACTATGCTACCAGAGCTCCCAATTCATTCATAGCAGATAGTTTATTACGTTCTTACTATGTATGTTGGAGGCCCAGCAATGATCGAAACAGATTCCATGGGTCAGACCTTTTAAGTGTCATTTCCTGGAAGATATCTGCCATGGTTTTTCCTTCTTCAATTCTGCATGCTTGGCTCCTAGTATTTTCTGGAATGTTAACTTTATAATGGCTAGGATTATTTGTTTGTTAGTTTCTTTGTTTGTGCTGAATCCCCAGTACCTGGCAGATAGTTTTCAATAAATATTTGGAAATGAATGATCTTCACACATGCTCTGCCCTCTTTGATAGACATGCCTCCCTTATCTTTTTTGCTTAGCTTACTCCTACAAATCCATCTTTTTTCTACTCAAATGTAACGTTGTCTGAGAAGATTTCTAGGATTAGCCAGATTCTCCTGTTAATGATTCTCTTAACATCCTTCACTTCTTTTAGCACTTACCACTGTTGTAATTGCATAATTACTTGGTTTAATGTCTGTCTCTCCTGTTGTTGTTCTTGTTAGGTGCTGTCTAGTCAGTTCCACAGTTTAGTGGAAAGAGCCCTGGCGGCACAGTGGTTAAACTGCTTGGCGGCTAAATGAGCTCATTGGTTGAAACCCACCAGCCACTCAGTGGGAGAAAGATGTAGCAATCTTCTTCCATAAAGATTACAGCCTTGGAAACCAATGGGGCAGTTCTACTCTGTTCTATAAAGATGCTGAGTTGGAATCAATTCAAGGGCAATGGGTTAATGGGTTATAGTTTTCCAAGGAGTCCCTGGGTGGCGTAGTGCCTAAGGCACTTGACTGCTAACCAGAGAGCTGATGGCTCAAACCCACCAGCCACTCCTTGGAAGGAAGGTTGGGCAATCTACTTCCATAATGATCCACCTCAGAAACCCAAGGAGGGGTCGCTATGAGTCTAATCTGATTCGATGGCAGTGTTTTGTTTTTTTTTTTTTCCCCCCTTTTGGTTCCTGGGTAGCTCAAATGGTTGATGTGTTCAGCTGCTAACCTAAAGGTTGGAGGTTTGAATCCACACCAAGATACCTCGGAAGAAAGAGCTGGTGAGTTGCTTCTGAAAAACCAGCCATTGAAAACACTATGGAGTACAGTTCTGCTCTGACACATGATGGGTTGCCATGAGTTGGAGTCAACCAGATGACAACTTGTTTTTACAGTTTAGTGGGGCAAGCAACCTCAAAAGGATAAAGACGCTGATGTGTTGGGAGCATTCTGAGAGAAGTCTGCTCTGAATTCAGTGGAACAGTAAGAGGGAATAGTCCACTGAACAGAAGTGAGGGCAAGGAAGGGGTGCAGACAAGGAAGGGGTGTGAGCAAGGGAAGGATGTGGACAAGGGAGGGGTGCAAGAAAGACTTCTCAGGGGAGATACACATTGGACTGAATTTTGAATAGATATTTTCCACAAAGTCCTGGTGGATGTGGTGGACCTATAAGGTGGGAGAGGAGGGGGTAAGGGAGCAAGAAACAGAGTATAAAATACTCGAGGCAACCAATGTTAGCCCCGGATGTCTCCCAAGTCCTCAGACTTCTGGGATTACCATTTGCTTCCGTAATCAAAAGGCTGAACCACAGGAAGCTCAGTATCTCTGAGGGTTCCCTGTGGTTCTGTACTGCAGGGTGAGGCCGATTGGCACACCTGCCTGTGGTTCCTCCTCACCGGGGATCCATGGCTATTCTCAGCCTCACTGCTGCAGTCTTTTCTCCAGATCCCCTTCTTCTATTCTGGGAAAAAACTCATTTCCCTGCATTCCCCAAAACACAACTAAGCAAGTTTGCTGCCATGACAAGCTCACGCTACAAGCTTGGGAGAGCAAAAGGCGAATACAGCTTATTATTGACCCTAACTATAGTGATTCCAACTTGTCCCGGCCACCTCCACTAAAAGAAATTTCTTAGAAGGTTACTTTGTCTTCTTAGGCTTCTGTAAGCACCATCTTCTTGATCTCACCTATTAGAATCACTTATCAAAACAACCAAACTCACTGCCATTGAGTCAGTCCCTTTTGGTTAGCAGTCATACGTCTTAACCACTACACCAGAGTTCCTTAAGAGCTTCCAGGAGGTAGCATTCATTGCTACCCATTCAAAATCATTGAATTTTCTACCTGTAGGGCCTGCTCTCCAAGCTTGTGGTCCACAGATCTGACTTTACTGACACTCTCTACCTGGACCCTTCTTCCACGGGCAGCTGAGCATTAACTAAACATGCAGAGCTGAAATCTAAATTACAGGATGCCCAGTCATTAATTAACAAAGAGAAATAAAGCTGGCAGGCAGACAGCACACTCTAGTAGGGAGATCAGACCATTCCCTCCTGGAAGGCAAATTATTGGAGAAGCCAAGTTATAGTGAGAAAGCCAATTTATTCATTTATAATGAGAAGTCAACTTTCCAGAGTACTGGAAGTTCACACTGGCCAGAGCTGCTTGTTCTTTCCTTGTTGAAAAGCAAATACCCAAGAAGCCAAATTATCCAGGAGAGATTTAGGGAACAAGAAATTAGGGCAAGGGTGATGGTTGAGTGTAAGACATGGCTCTCTGCCAAATGGCTTGAGGCACTCTTACCCTTATGGATTGAGTTGTGTCCTCCAAAATATGTTTTGCAAACCTTAACCCCTACACCTGTGGGTGTGAAGTCCCTAGGTGGTACAAACAGTTAAGTACTCAACTCCTAGTCAAGAGGTTTGCAATGTGAACCCACCCAAAGGCTCCTCAGAAGACATCCTTGGCAGACATTTCCAAAAGACCACAGCCATGAAAACTCTATGGAGTACAGTTCTACTCTGAAACACATGGGGTCACCATAAGTCAAAGACAGCTAACAACTAGAACAACATGCCAGTGGATGGAATCTCATTTGGGAACAGGGTTTTCTTGGTTATGTTAAAGAGCCCATATCTGTATAAGGTATGTTTTAAGCCAATCACTTTTGAGATATAAAAGAGCAGATTGGATACAGAAGAAAATAATCACAGATGGGGGAAGGTGGGAGCTTTGGTGGTGTAGTGCCTAAGGCATTTGACTGTAATCAGAAGGCTGGTGGTTCAAACCCACTAGCCACTCCTAGGAAGGAAGACTGGGCAATCTACTTCTGTAAGAGATACCACCACAGAAACCCAAGGAAAGGTTGCTATGAGTCAGGATTGACTCGACAGAGTGAGTTTGGGGGAAGATAGCTGCCACATCACATGAAGATCCCCAAGGAACCCAGAAACAGAAGCTGAAAAGAGACAAGGACCTTCCCAAAGAGCCCGCAAAGAGAGAAAGCCTTGCCCTGGAGCCAATGCCTTGATTTCAGACTTCTAGCCTCCTAAACTGTGAGAGCTCTGGTAGCATAGTGCCTAAGGCATCTGACTGCTAACCAGAAGGCTGGTGGTTCAAACCCACCAGCCACTCCTTGGAAGGAAGGTTGGGCAATCTACTTCTGTAGTGATACCACCTTGGAAACCCAAGAAAGGCTTGCTATGAGTCAGGTCCGAGTCAATAGCACATAAAAACAACAACAACAAACTGTGAGAAAATAAGTTTCTGTTCCTTAAAGCCACCCACTTGAGGAATTTCTTTGTAGCAACACTAAATAACTAAGATACCCACCATAGGTTTTGGTTGGCCCACCTCATGGCTCCTGTCGGTTGGCCAAGCATTCTACTTGACCACTGATAGGATGGGCACTGATAGGATGGGCACTGCCAGCATGTGCCCCTTGGACTCATCATCTTCTAAGCATCTGTGGCTGGACAGTTCTCTGCTCTTACAATGCGGTGCTCTCCCTCCCAAACCTGAGTGATGAAGCTGTGTGATGAGTACAAGGGAGTTCATTATACTGTTCTCCCTACTTTTTTATCTGTGGGAAATTTTCCATTTTAAAAATATTTTTACAAGAAAACAATCATATTGGTATGTTACTATATGTCGGATAATCATGTAAGAGCTGGGTTTGACAGAGTAAAGCCCGATGCTGCCCTTGAGGACTTTACAGTTTGGTGAGAAAAACAGACACAGTAAAGGTCATTTCAAGCCAGGTGCTAAGTGCTGCCCAGTGCTAAGTGGGCATCTGGCAGGGCAGCTTACCCAGCCTGGGTGAGAGGGAGGGTGACTCCACGGTGTCTGCTACTACTCTAGACCACGTTGCTGACATGCACAGACGCCTGAGAGAGACAGGAGACTGCACAGAGAATTACGTGCCCAAATGAACAGTAGCCATCATTGTAGGATTCAGTCTCTGTTTATGTATCAACTCTCCAAGAATCACATCTTCATCCTTCTTCCTTTCAGGCTGAATTAGGTGTTTTCCTCTAAGCTATCTGTATATTAGTCCTTATCACAGCAAACAGACCAGTGATATGGGAAGAATGGATAAGGGAATTCCAGATTACCTTGTATAATGCAACCAAAAAAATAATATATAATAAAAAATAATATAATGCCACTGAGTCAATTTGACTTTACTCATAGCAACCCCCTCCTTGGGTTTCCAAGGCAATATCACTACGGAAATAGATTGCCCAACCTTCATTCCAAGGAGTGGCTGGTGGGTTTGAACCACTAGCTTCCTGGTTAGCAGTCAAATGCCTTAGGCACTATGCCACTAAAGCTCCCATAATTCAGGACCAACCCTGACAGAATGGAAAGTAGGTCCTTCTACTAAGAGTGGTGGCACCCTCGTGTGGCAAGTGTGAACACTGTCAGTAAATTCCACAGCCTGCCAGCGTTGAAGTTACACAACTCTTGACAAATTTTTATTTTGAGGATGTTCACATAAATTAAACTTAATTAATATGTGTCTAGCACACTGCTTCAAATCTGCTGCATAATCCAAATTTGCATACAACTTGACTGCTGAATTGTGATTATCTGTTTATTTTGCTGACAGGGTCCTCTTCCTGTCTCTTCTCTTCTCCCAGTGGAGTAGAGGGAGGACCGGGGGAAGAAAGAAAGAAAGGAGAAGGTAACATTGAACAAAAGACTTTCCTCTTCTTCCTTCCCCACCCCAAGGCCAAAGGTATGCCACCTGAGGATTTGACTTCTGCTCTCCTCTCTCCTGCTGGGCAGTGATTGACAGGCAAGTGAGGTTAAACCCTGCTGCTGGCTAGCTTCTCCACCTTGGGCTTGTCATTTCACTTACAAAAGTTTAATTCCCCTGTCTGTGGTGTAGGGATAGCAATGTCTCCTAAAGGTTTGTGGAAAGATTGTAACAGATAATGCAGGAGAAAGCCCTTTGAACACTGTAAAGCTTTAGACAAACATTAGGGGTGTTATCTTGACTGGCTGACACAGGGCACCACAGCCTGCTGTTTCGAGTGACTCAGAGACTTCTTATATGTCCCCTCGTCACCAGAAAGCCCTAAGGATTGTTGAGGTAATGTTTGCAAACCACTTTAAAGAGCAGCCAGACTTTAAAACAGCTCAGATCACTTCTGGTTAGATGACCTCTTTTCAAGCGTACAAAGAAGAGCAAATATGGACTTTTCCTTTTAATGTTCTTTCAAAAAGAGAGACAGGCAGCTCCATCAGTAGTGCACACCTGACTGTTCGGATAAGACAAATGCATGCAGAAGAGTTTTCTGGGAATAGGATTATTAAAAATGGTTTTATTGTCCTTTTTAATGGGAAAAGCAGTCAGTACTTGTTTTTAAAAATGTCAATGAACACACATTTAGAAAATAAAATGTAAAAGCCCCATTTTCCAAATATCACCTCCACCCCTAAGCCAAAGGTGGTGGTGTTGGCTGCTGTCAAGTCACCCCACAACTCGTAGCAACACAAGGTACAACAGAACAAAACACTGCCCAGTCCTGCACCATCCTCATGGTTGGTGGTGGATCAGACCCTTGTGATCCATAAGGTTTTCACTGACTGATTTTTAGAAGCAGATTGCCAGACCCTTCTTAGTCTATCTCAGTCTGGAAACTCTGCTGAAACCTGTTCAGCATAAGAGCAACACGCAATCCTCCAACTACAGATGTGTGGTGACTATATAAGAGATGCATTGCTGGGAATCCAACCCGGGTCTGCTGCACGGCAGCAGAATCATACTGCTGTACCACCAATGCCTCATAAGCCAGAGGTAGTCACTGCTAACAGTTTGTAGGTGTATCCTATTAGATGTTAGCTAGAAAGACAAATAGGTAGATCGTTCTGTGCATACCCAGCCCACTGCTGGAGAGTTGATTCTGACTCATAGTGACCCTATAGGACAGAGGAGAAATGTCCTATAGGATTTCCAAGGCTGCAGACATTTACAGAAGCAAATTGCCACATCTGTTTCCCTTAGAGCAGTTGGTATGTTCAAACTGCTGACCTTAAGGTTGGCAACCAACAAGGCTCCTTCCATAAAGATTATAACCAAGAAAACACTATGGAGCAGTTCTGTTTGGTAACACATGGATTTCCCAGGAGTCAGAATCAACTCAACAGCAACAGGTTATTTTGGGTGGCTCCCTTCTCTGCTTTATGGCATCTTACTTTCCTGGCTCTTTCACACATTAGGTCCTGTCAGTCTCTAAACAGCCCTCTAATATATGTTGCACTTGGTATTTCATCTTCCCCTTACTTCTCACATGGAGCAACTGAGTTCTCGTGAGGTCACAGAGCTGGGCCTACAACCCAGACATTTTCTGTTGCATCTGAGTTTTGATATTCACTAACACCAACCTCTGTTTTGCACGATGGTCAACAGAAGACCGAAGCAGCTTAATTTCTACACACCTGAGAGTTCTCTGAGGTGGTAAGGGTTACTTCTCATCAATTCGTGAGCTAGGAAAGCTACTTTAGGTCAGGAGCTTCCTTGTTGGGCAGTAAATGTTACGAAACCCTCTTGTTTGCAAATCTAGCTTCTGCCATCTGCTGGAAGAATTCAGCATTTCATTACTGCTGCTCATTGTTGAGACAGGTACAGGTCCATAGTCCATTATTTGAAACTCTTGGGAAAGGATGTATATTGGAATTTAGAAATTTCTGAATTTTAGAGAAATACTATGTTACAAGGAGCTCTGGTAGCATAGTGCCTAAGGCACTTGACTGTTAACCAGAAGCCTGGTGGTTCAAACCCACCAGCCATTCCTCAGAAGGAAGGTTGGGCAATCTACTTCTGTAGTGATACTGCCTTGGAAACCCAAGGAGGGGTGGCTATGAGTCAGGTCCGACTCGAAGGCACACAACAACAACAACACTATGGCACAAGTACTATATATTATGCACCTTCTCCTGTGAGATCTGGGAGAGTATCCCATGACTAATACATTAATAATTCTACAGCAATGTATATATATTCATACATTGCTAAATAAGATAAGCACAAACTATAAAAAGACTCACGTCACCTCATGGCAGGTTTTTATGGCCTAATTAATTCAGGCCCATTAGATTTCACTGTCAAATGAATTCAGAAAAAAAAAATACTTCCGTTTCCGAGTTTTTGGATTTGGGAACTGTAGATAAGAAGAGATTATAGAGCTAGATAGCTGCCATTGATTCGATTCTGAATGAATTATTGTCTGGTCCTGCATCAGCCTCCAGATCCCCAGCATGTTTGGTTCCAGCACTGCGGCTAGGGTGTTAATCCATCTCACTGAGGGTCTCCCTTGCCCTCAGTGGCCTTCTTCTACACCAAGCAACATGATGTCTTTCTCCTCCAGCAAGTGGGTTGGACAATGTTCTGTTGTGATCCATAACATTTTCATTGGCTAATTTTCAGAAGTAAGCTGCCAGTCCTTTCTTCCTGTTCTTTCTTAGTCTGGTAGCTCTGCTGAAACCTGTTCCTCATGAGTGACCTTGTTGGTATTTGAAATCCTTGTGGTAGAGCTTCCAGCATCACAACACCAAACAAGTCACCACAGTACAACAAACTGACAGACGGCTGGTGGAAGAGATTGTAGGTCTGTATCATTAGCTCCAACTTGCAAAGAAGCAGAGGCTAAGAAAAGTTAAGAAACAATGAAGACTAAGGGAATCCCTGAGGATATCACCCTAAGATATCATTTTAACCTGGACCTGAAGCCTGGAGGTCACTTTTCAATCAAACAATAGATTGGCATAAAAAAGGCGGCAGGATCCAGGTAAAAGGAGGCAGCCAGCCTCCACCAAAAGGCAGGAAGTGGGGAAAGTTAGGGCCGACACGGTGGCAAGATCCAGGTAAAGGGAGGGCTGAGAGGTTGAAGATTTTTATCAACTTTTGGAGTTTGAAATTGACCAAACATGCAATTAAGATGTGTTCATTATCACTGGTGACTGGAACGCAAAAGTTGGAAACAAAGAAGACTCACCTGTGGTTGGGAAATTTGGCCTTGGTGACAGAAATAATGCTGGAGATATATGATAGAATTTTGCAAGACCAATGACTTATTGCAAATACCTTTTTTTGACAACACAAATGGTGGCTATACATGTGGACTTCACCAGATGGAACACACAAGAATCAGATTGACTACATCTGTGGCAAAGGTGATGGAGAAGCTAAATATCTTCACCAAAATCAGGTCAGGAGCTGATTGTGGAACAGACCATCAACTGCTCATATGCAAGTTCAACTTGAAGTTGAAGACAATTAAAACAAGTCCACAAGAGCCAAAATATGACCTTGATTATATCCCTCCTGAATTCGGAGACCATCTAAAGAATACATTTCATGCACAGAACACCAATCACCAAAACCAGGGGAATTGTGGGAAGACATCAAGAACATCATCCATGAAGAAAGCAAAAAGTCATTAAAAAGACAGGGAAGGAAGGAAAGTCCAAAATGGATGTCAGAAGAGACTCTGAAACTTGCCCTTGAACAGATAGTATCTAAACCAAATGGAAGAAATGACAAGATAAAAGCTGAACAGAGAACGTCAAAGAGAAGCTCGAGCAGATAAAGCCAATTACTATAATGAAATGTGCAAAAATCAAGAAGGGAGTGTGTCAAGGTTGTATCTGAGAAATTGGACTATATGAAGAAGTACACGGCATCAGGATTGGAAGAAGAATCATTAACAACCCTGTAATATGATGAGGAGGACATTGAATGCTTTAAAATGAAGAAGGGAGTGGGTCAGGGTTGTATTCTATCATCATATGTATTTGATCTATATGCTGAGCAAATAATCTGAGAAGCTGGACTCTATAAAGAAATGCATGGCACCAAGATTGGAGGAAGAATCATTAATAACCTGTGATATGCTGATGACCTCTTAGAAGTGCTGAAGAGCAAAGATACCTCCTTGAGGACCAAAGTGAGCCTGACACAAGCCATAGTATTTTCAATTGCCTCATATGTATGTGAGATCTGGACAATGAATAAGAAAGACCGAAGAAGAATTGATGCTTTTGAGTTGTGGTACTGGTGAAGAATGCTGAAAATAGCACAGACTGCTAAAAGAACTAACAAATCTGTCCTGGAAGAAGTGCAGCCAGAGAGCTCCTTGGAAGCGAGAATGGCCAGACTTTGTCTCCCCTACTTTGGTCATGTTGTCAGAAGGGACCATTCCCTGGAGAAGGATGTCATGCTTGGACATGGAGTGTCGACGAAAGAGGGGAAGGACCTCAACAAGGTGGATTAACACAGTGGCTGTGGCAATGGGCTCAAGTATAGCAAGGATTGTGAAGC
Source organism: Orycteropus afer afer (assembly GCF_000298275.1). Lineage (NCBI taxonomy): Eukaryota > Metazoa > Chordata > Mammalia > Tubulidentata > Orycteropodidae > Orycteropus > Orycteropus afer. Next base: position 20,869,276 of record NW_006921603.1, on the reverse strand, counting down.
TGGAGCAGGACCAGGTGATGTTTCATTCTTCTGTGCACAGGGCTCTGTGAGTCAGAGATGACTCGATGGCACCTAATAACAACAAAAAAAAATAAACAATAATACCTTTGATGAATGTGCTCTTTTAAACTATCAACTATACAAGACCAAATGGTCAACATTTACTTAAAAGCAAAAATGAGAAAGCAACAGGGCAGGAATGCTGAATGGATGGGGCAAGTGGAGTGGAAATGGTAAGAGTGCTGACACATTGCCAGGATTGTAACCGGCGTCATGGAATAATTTGTGTATGAATTTTTGAAAATACATTTTATTGAAATATAATTTATGTACAGTGAAATACACAAAACTAAAGTGACATGGGTCAATGCATTTTTTTTTTGCAGTGTTCCCTCCCCTCCCCCCCCCACCCCTGGCAACCAAAAGTTTCCCTCCATATATAAACCTTTCCTTGACCCTCCACAACAACGAACTAATACTGTATTTGTCCTTTTGTGATTGACTTCTTTCACTCAGCATAATGTCCTCCAAGTTCATCCATATTATGTGGTGTTTTGCAGACTCTACATTATTCTTTAATGCTGCATGTTGTTGTTGTTGTTATGTGCCGTCGAGTCAGCCCTGACTCATAATGACCCCTCCTTGGGTTTCCGAGGCAGTATCACTACAGAAGTAGGATTGCCCAACCTTCCTTCCGAGGAGTGGCTGGTGGGTTTGAACCGCCAACCTTCTGGTGAGCAGTCAAGTGCCTTAACCACTATGCTACCAGAGCCCCCATAGCATACCATTATGTGTATGTACCATACTTTGGACATCCACTCTTCTGCTATAAATCTTAGAGATAAGTCCCTTGCCAGATATGTAATTATTGACAAATATGATTTTGTTGCTATCACTTTTGTTATGTGCTTTTTCGTGGTGTCAATTTCTTTTGTTCCATATAATATTCTATGCTGAGCTCGTTTTGTTTATGAATCATGTTATCACTTCCTTCATTGCTGTTATTTTAGTATTTACTGAATATTTATGCTGGTCCTCTTTTTTATTTTGATGTGAAGGTTTATCATTTTTTCTTGAGGTTACCCTGTAATTTATAGTTTTCTTCCCAAGTTTAGAACAGTCTGTTCTATCTTGTAGTTGTCTTGACTTCCCTACCCTCTACAAGTTCTGTAACGACACAATTTTTTCCCTCTTTTTGGTTTGTAGTTGTCCTCATTTGTCAATATGACAAATGAGGCTCCAGGATTATCTTCTGTATCTCTGTCAATTGGTTTTTCTTTTCTTTATTGAAAGGGTCTGTGTCGCTTGTCTGCTTAATAGGCAGACAAGAATCCTCTGTCTTACCAGAAGTCCTTGTGTATGAATTCTTGAATGAGAGTCTAATTTGTGACGTAAACTTGTGCCTAAAACACAATAAAGTGTTCAAAAAGAAAAGTTAAGAAAGTTGCCCAAAATGGATTGTTGAATGGCAAACCAATTTGCTCTGTAAATGTTCACCCAAATCACAATTAAAAAAAAAAAAAGAATTGATTAGTTGCAACAGAAAAACAGAAAAGAAACTTGCCCTAGACACACAGACAGTAGTGCAACTGGAACTGAAAACTACATCTGTCTGCCTGGCTTACCTATGATGTCATTCCATTTCCATGTTTGATTTAGTTATCTGAAAACCACCAGGTCCTGAGCAATAGAGGACTTCTGAAATAATACTGGTCACTCCAGTCTCACTCATCTTTGTAGAAACACTTGAAGTGAAACATTAAGTCATAAGAACATGCATGATCTTTTGTCTATTCATGTGAACAATAGCATGTGAACATGCTATTCTTGACACACCTGGTAGCGTGCATAATTCAGAGTTTTCTGGTGGGGGAGTACAGTGCTTCCTTGTGAACTTGGAAGGGGCTTTTCATTAAAAAGTCCTGCAGATGACAGTGCAGGCAGAGGTACTTAGCCAGTGAAACAAGACAGTTCTTCTTTATTTACCTACTTCTTCAAACACACAAATGATGGTTTAACTTTTTTGAAAGGAAAATAAAGTCCCTAAGAGAGGAATAATTATTCCTAACAGCACCTTTACGAGAAATGGTCTGACTAATAGAAATGAAAACATCCAATTGAGGAATGATTTAAATTTTTACTTCCTCACTGATAATGTGAAATCAGGTCCCCTGCTCCTCCAACCCCAACACACACACACACACACACACATATGGGTACACACACATGTGCACAATTACACATGCATGCACAGACATGAACTCATACATATTCACACACACTCACACACGCACATGTACACATGGGATGTGTATTCTGTGGATGGTGAAACTGTTGAAATTTGTCCTCTGTTTCATCTTTGCTAGAAGCCAGAGTACATGCTGAGGATTAAATCTTCTCTGATTTAACTACTTAAACTTTAGGCTTCCTGGGGAGACAATTTGCCCCACGCAAACAGAGATGGCAATTTTCCTTCTGTAAAGCCTATCAAGCTCTCCCCATTGCTAGGTTTTCATCATTGTTTTGTCTCTTTATATAAAAGACCTCATGCTCAGAAAATTTCCTTAAGAGCACGATGTCATGTTCCTAACACTTTAACAGTGAGGAAAGAAATACCAACTTACCTAAAGCAATCCAGAGTTTTCCATTTAAATTGCAACAGCAACAGTTACATGAGTACCGTTTTTAATGAGGAGTGCTTGGGTGGTACAAATGGTTAGTACACTTAGTTGCTAGTTGAAAGGTTGGAAGGTTGAGCTCATCCAGAGGAACTTTGGAAGAAAGACCTGGAGATCTATTTCCAAAAAATCAGTCGTTGAAGACCCTACAAAGAATGACACACATCAGATCACCATGAGTCAGAGTCCGCTCTGACTTTTATCAAGAAATTACTAGGTGCTACAGAACTCTTTTTTTTTTTTTTTAAATTGCATTGCTGTATAAACTGTTTAAAATAATATTTTATTGTGTTTTCAGTGAAGATTTACACAGCAGTTTAGGTTGCCATTCAACAACTTCTACACAAGTTCTCCAATGACATTAGTTACATTCTTCACCAGGCATGAACCTTCTCATTATTTTCATCTGGTTGTTTCGTTTCCATGTGCTAGGCAACTCTTAACAAGCTATGTGATTATCTTAAGGGGACTATAGTTGATCAGACTATAGCTTTGAGGATTGTACTGTATTGTATGCAAATAATAACAATAAATACTTCTATAGTATTTTCATGTGTTAGGCCTGTTCTAAGTTCATTACATATGTATCTTCTCAATGTAACCAGTAATAACATCTCTATGAGGTAGATACCCGTATTATACAGATGAGGAGGATACAGATGAGAAAAGTGAGACCCAGAGAGGTTAGGTAACTTGTCAAGGTCACACAGCTGTGGGTCTGGGATTATGATTGGAACCCTCAGGCCCTAGAGCCTATGTTTTTCACTGCTGTTCTAGGAATATTGCCTCTTTAGGGACAGGGTTGTTTATTTGTCTCTACATCCCATTTCCTAGCATTGTTCCTGGCAGAAGTAGGCACTAAACTCATGTTTGAGGAAGAAAGGAAGGGAAAAAGGCAAAGTGAGATGAGGAAAAGCAAGAAGGAAACCAGTTTCTGGGACATACCCATAAAGTGTTCCCAGGGCCCATTTAGTAACTGATTGCATTTTTCTGAGTGAAAAAAAAAAAATTCACAGATGGATCTATGGGGGTTGATTTTTGAGTTGTCTGCTTTCTACTGTAATCTCACAAAGGGAGAAGCCTCACCAGTTGCAACTTCACCAATGGTCCAGAACAGAGCCTTTCAGCATCTATCCACGATGACAATAGCAAGATCCAATGGTCCTGCACTGACAGAGGGTGCAATCTGGGGCAGGGGAGCATATACAGATATGTAGATGGGGAGCAATCATCCCACTGGGTCCATTCTACAACTCTCCAGTAATTTCCAATATTGTAAAGTAAATATTCAGACCCGAAGGTTGTGGACACTATAATTGTTGTTGTTAGGTGCCATAGAGTCAGTTCCAACTTACAGTGACTCCACTTACAACAGAATGAAACACTGCCCAGTTTTAAGCTATCCTCAAATCAATGCTATGTTTGAGCCCATTGTTACAGCCACTGTGTCAGTCCATCTTGTTGAGGGTCTTCCTCTTTTTCACTGACCCTCTTCTCTACCAAGCATGATGTTCTTCCCCAGGGACTGGTCCTTCCTGATAACATGTCCAAAGCATGTGAGATGAAGTCTCACCATCCTGGCTTCTAAGGAATATTCTGGCTATACTTCCTCCAAGACAGATTGTTCATTATTCTGGAAGTCCATAGTATATTTAGTATACTTCTCCAACAACAGAACAACACACAAGCCATCACAGCACAACAAACTGACAGACAAGTGGCAGTTAATCCTTTTAATCCACCATAATTCAAATGCATCAATTCTTCTTCAGTCTTCCTTATTCATTGTCTAGCTTTTCCATGCAAATGAGGTAATTGAAAATATCATGGCTTGGGTCAGGAGTACCTTAGTCCTCAAAATGACATATTTGCTTTTCAACACTTTAAAGAGGTCTTTTGCAGTAGATTTGTCCAATGCAATACATTGATTTCTTGACTACTGCTTTTATGGGCATTGTGAATTCAAGTAAAATGAAATCCCTGACAGTGTCGATCATTTTTCCATTTATTATTATGATGTTTATTTGTCCAGTTGTGAGGATCATGTTTTCTTTATGTTGAGGTGTAATTCATATGAAGGCTGTAAGCTTCGAACTTCATCAGTAAGTACTTCAAGTCCTTTTCCCTGTCAACAAGCAAAATTGTGTCATCTGCATATCACAGGTGTTAATGAGTCTTTCCTAATCCTGATGCCATGTTCTTCTTCACATAGTCTGGCTTCTCAGATTATTTGCTCAGCATTAAATAAGTATGGTGAAAGGATAATATACTGACTCATGCCTTTCCTCATTTTAAATCATGGAGAGTTCCCTTGTTCTGTTTGAATGACCGCTTCTTGGTCTATGTACAGGTTCCAGATGAGCACAATTAAGTGTTCTGGAATTCTCATTCTTTACAATATTATCCATAAATTGCTGTAATCCATACAGTGGAATGCCTTTGCATAGCCAGTAAAACACAGGTAAACATCTTTCTGGTATTCTTTGCTTTTCAATCAAGATCTATCTGACATCAACAATGATATCCCTCATTCCACATCCTCTTCTAATTTCTGAAGACTATAATGATGCAGTGTAAAAGCCAGATTGTGAAATGTATAGAGAAGGTAAAGAAAACAAAGGCCCCACTTCTTCCTCAGGGCTCCAGAATATCAACATACCTGAGTACTATAGGCATCACAAAACGTCCTGGTGGCACAACAGTTAAGCACTGGGCTGCTAACTGAAAGGTGTTACAAACCCACCCAGTGGATACATGGGAGAAAAGACTGAACAATCTACTCCCATAAAGACTGCAGCCTAGAAAACTCTATGGAGCCACTCTATTCTGCACATGGGGTCACTATGAGTCAAAAATTGATTTGTCAACACCCAGGAACATAAGGCCCATGGGTGGTGCAAATGGTTTGCACTTGACTACTAACTGAAAGGTTGATGGTTTGAACTGACCCAGCAGTACCACAGGAAAAAAAGGCCTGTTATCTAAAGGACTAATGGGCCATGAGAATCTCAGCCTCCACAACTGTGAGACCAGAAGAACTAGATGGTGTCCAGGTACCACTGTCAACTGCTCTGAAGGGGATCATAGTAGAAGATCCTGGATAGAGTGGGAGAAAAATGTGGAATGAAACTCAAAGTCATAAAAAGACCAAGCTTACTGGTGTGATAGAGACTGGTGGAACCACTGAGACTATGGCCTTTCAAGCCCAGAACTGAACTCACCCCCATGGCTCAACTTTCAGCCAAACAATGGACAGGCCTATAAAATGAACAATAACATCAGGGAAGTAAGTATTCACCCATTAGAACCATCAACAACATGAGATCAAAAGGTTAACATCTGCCCAAGGAGCTCAGAAGGCAGGAAGGGATAGGGAGGAAAGATGAATGGAAATGGGAAACACAAGGAGGCAGTAGAACGAGTGCTGTCCCATGATGGGGATTGCAATCAATGTTACAAAATATAATGGGAAGAAAAAAAGAAAAGTCCTAGTAATCTGCTTCTATAAAGACTGTAGCCAAGAAAACCCTGTGGAGGTCAGTTCTACTCTGTAACTCATGGGGTCACTATGAGAAATCTTGACAGCAACAGGTTGATGATTTTTATTTGTTCATATCTATCTCTCCTACTAGCCCAAGTGTTTCTGAGCAGCAGGGACCTTGTCATTCACCTCTAGTATGGTGTACCTGGTTGAACATGAGGCCTGAGGGATCAGATTACCTGCGATAGCAGGAAAGTTTCATCACTTACTGAGTGACATTTGGCAGGTTACTTTCTGAGTAACCTCTCTGAGTCTGTTTTCTTATTTGTCAACTGGGAACTAATAATGTTTTAAGGAGCCCTGGTGATGCAGTGGGAGCTCTGGTGGCATAGTGCCTAAGGCATTTGACTGTTAACCAGAAGGCTGGCAGTTCAAATCCACTAGCCATTCCTCGGAAGGAAGACTGGGCAATCTACTCCCGTAGTGATACCACCTTGGAAATCCAAGGAGGGGTCGCTATGAGTCTGATCTGACTCGACTGCAGTGAGCTTGATTTTTTTTTTTTTTTGTGATGCAATGGTTAAACATTTGGCTGCTAACCGAAAGTTCAGCAGTTTGAACTCACCCCATGGCTCTGAGGAAGAAAGACCTGGCCACCACCCATGCCATGTAGTAAATTCCAACTCATAGCCACCCTTTAGATTACAACCTAGAAAAACCCGTGGAGCAGTTCTACTCTGTCCTTAGAGGGTCACTATGAGTCAGAATTGACTCAATAGCAGTGGGTTTGTTTTTAGTTTAACAACAATAATAATGTTTTCCATAAGAGAACAATGATGATTAAGTGGAAGATTTATATGAATTGTTTAGCATGGTGTCTGGCTCATAGCACAAATGACAAAGACTTCCATTTTTCTTAGTACCTATTTTTCCCCTTCTTTCTTTAGTAATAATGTCCCCAAAGTTGTAGTTGGGTGCATGGTTGCTTAGCTAAAGACCGCATGATCAGACTTGAGTTTTAGAAAGTTTGGTCTGAAATATTGCAGAGAAAGGGTGGGGTGAACGTGGCTGGGAGCCAGTGTTACTGAGGGGACCGTTGCTGAGGCCTAGGTAAGAGGAGTACTGAACACGCCAATGGTGGTGGAGGAAATGGTGAGCACTAGGGCATTTCTGTGTTGGACTGACTTTATGAATGTCTTGAGGAGAGGGTGGCAGGCAGGGAGAGAGGAGCCTAGAGGATATCCAGATTTTTTTTTTTTTTTTTTTCTTTTTTGGCCTGGTGACTAAGTAAGGGTGAGATAATTCACTGAACTAGAGAAAGGAAGAAGAGGAACAGGTTCAGGAGGCAGATGCTGAGTGTAGTTAAGGACACGTTGGGTGGAGTAGCCTGGGGGATGTCCCATCTGTTGTCCTGCCAAGTTCCTTTGTTCACAGCCTCTGTCGAGTGGCGTTTCATCATCAATACAAGTCCTGCAAAGGGTTTTGCAAAGAGCACCCACATGTTCTGGACCTGAAGATCAAAACAATCTGCAGAGGCAGCAACTTTCAGACACGTCTGCCCACAGGACAGCACTCAGGTTTGGTTTCCACTCCTGCAGCTCTGCCTGGCCTCACCCCAAACAAACCAGGCTCCCCCGGCAGGAGACAAAAGGTGTGTAGCTGCAGCACTGAATAATCATATCTGCCCAGTCAGCAGTGGTCTCTCTCTCTACAAAACATTTGCAAATGAATGTGACTGGGTTGAACACACAGATAATGATGGAGTCATTTCTCAATTGCAAGTCTTCTCCTTGAACACATTTCCCTATACAGTTCCTGGGTTATGAATGGCCAACTTATGGATAACTCTTACTTGCCCCTTAATGTTATGTAAATTTGCCCTCACACTTGCCCCTTAATTATGTAAATTTACCCTCACTTTGAAACAGTCAAACCAACCCTTACTCACAACAAATTCTTCATCACAATTGTCTTCACTTGCTGCATATGCAGCTTTTAAATTATTGAAAAGGCTTTGACTCTTTTTTGCACTAAGGCTTAATAAGAACTATATGCACCTGTTCTGACTCATCTAAAAATTCCACTTAAAGGTATAGTTATGAATGGATCTTTTGTAACCTAGGGACTTCCTGTAATTCTGTTTTGCACCAACTCTGTATGGGTTCTTCCTAGTCTTGTAAAGCTACACAGTCTGCAGTAAGTTGGCCACCCAATCTCCTGACCTCAGAGAAATTGATGTCAAACTGCAAAGATTGATGAGTTTCTTCTTTAGAAAGGAATTCTAAGAGGTTTCACCCACAATCTTGGAGGTCCAGGCTGGCACTTAATCAGTGCTTGCTAGTGCCTATCACTGCACTAAATACTCTACATGCATCATCTCATTTAATCCTTAAGACTTATCAAGGCAGAGAACATGAGGATCAGAGAGGGCAAGGAACTTACCTAACACCACATATCCAGTAAGGGATGGACATGGAATTCTAATCCAGCTTGTTTCAATCTAGTTTCTGATGCTTAACTACTAGGCAGAACTACCACTCCATCATCAGTCCAGAATTTCACCTCCCTGATGCAATGACTACATTTTTATTGCTGTAATTCAGTTGCAGAACTTCTAGCTCATTGTACCCTATTTTACACTTACTGTTCTTCATATAAAGGAGCTCTGGTGACATAGTAATTAAAGCATTTGACTGCTAACTAAAAGACTGACAGTTCAAACCCACCAGCCATTCCTTGGGAGAAAGATGAAGCAGACTGCTTCTATAAAGATTTACAGCCTTGGAAACTCTATAGGGTAGTTCTACTCTGTCTTATAGTGTCACTATGAGTCAGAATTGACTTGATGGCAGTGGGTTAGTTGTTTTGTGTGTATGTGTGTGTGTGTGTGTGTGTGATTTAGTTGAAAGTGTACAGAGCAAATTCATTTTCTTTACAACAGTTCATACACATTTTGTTTCATGGCATTGATTGCAGTCCCCATAATGTAATAGCTCTGCTCTGGCTTCCTCCCTGGGGTTACCTCTTCTCTGTGTTCCCCTTTCCTATACATTCCTGCCCTCTGAGCTATCTCCCTGTGCAAATAGTGCCCTTCTAATCTCCCATGGGTGATTGTTCTAAAGAGTGTACGTACCTGGTATAAATGTTCACCTTATATCCTTGTCTATTGTTTGGCTGAAAGCCCCCAGAGTAAGTTCAATTCCAGGCTTGAAGGGTGACTAGGGCCCATAGTCACAGGGGTTTCACCAGTCTCTATCAGAACAGTAAGCCTGGTCTCTTTTTTTTATGATTTTGAGTTTTATTCCACATTTTTCTCCCACTCTATTCAGGATCTCCTGTTTTGATCCCTTTCCGAGTAGTTGCCAGTGATAGCCAGGCATCATCTAGTTCTTCTGGTCTCATAGTCATGTAGGCTGAGCTTCACATGGTCCTCTAGTCCCTTGGACTAATTGTTTCCATACATTTTTTTTTTCCCCTTCCTCTTTGCTCTGGAACAGGAGGCAGTGGGTTCTTAAAGCAGACATTTTGTTGAATAGTTGAACAGTAACAAAACATTTTTAACAGACTGTGTTTCTTAGAACCCTTTCAGGTTTACAAAAAAAAAAAAAGGTACAGAAAATACAAAGAACTCCAATAGGACCTCTCTTCACCTATCCACTACACACAATTTCTCCTGTAATTAACATCTTGCATTAGGGTGGTGCATTTGTTAGAGTTAGTGAAACAATATTGATACATCATTTTAACTAACTACATAGTTTACATTAGAGTTTTTTCTTTGTGTTACACAGTTCTATAGGTTTTGACAAATGCACAGTCATGCATTCACCATTACAGTGTCATGCATAATAATTTTACCACCCTTAAAATGTCCAGTGCATCACCTATTCATCCTTCCTTCTCTTCCCCTGGGTCCTTGGCAACCACTAGGCTTTTCACTGTCTCTGTAATTTTGCCTTTTCCAGAATATCGTACAGTTGGAATCATACAGTATGTAACCTTTTCACAAGGCTTCTTTCATTTGTTGTTGTTAGGTGACATCGAGTTGTCTCCAACTCAGCAATCTTATGTACAACAGAACGAAACACTGCCTGGTCCTTTGCCAACCTCATGTTCCTTGCTTTTGAGTGCCTTCTGACCTGAGGGGCTCATTTTCTGAACTATGTCAGACAACATTTCAGGTTTATTCATAAAGTTTTCCAGGAACATATCAGACAATGTGCCACTGACATTCATAAGGTTTTCACTGGCCAATTCTTAGAGAAGTGGATGGCCTCTTCCTTCTTCTGAGTCTGTCTTAGCCTGGAAACACCACTGAAACCTGTCCAGCATGAGTAATCCTGCTGGCATTTGAAATACCAGTGGTGTAGCCTCCAGCCTCACAGCAACATGCAAGCCACCACAGTAGGACAAACTGACAGACAAGTTCATCTCCTTTAGTTGTTCCAAACCACTCTGCTCACTTCCTGGTCTCCCTCAGCTGTTCTGAACTCTATGTGCTGCCTCTCTCTTACTGGTTCCCTTCTCCAGCCACTGGCTCTGAACCTGCCACGTGCCACCAGCCCCAGGACAAGGGGAAGGTGGGTGTTTGCATGCATGGAACTGCACCTGGACAAAGGCTGCAGTAAGCCAGCCCTGGGACCAGCGGGAGGCGGGTGTTTGACCAGGAGGCAGGCTGGGTAAGTGAGCGGGGTAGGGTAGACCAAGAAATGAGCAGAGAAGTTTAGAACAACTAAAGGAGAGAAACTTGTCTGTTGGTTTATCCTACTGTGGTGGCTTGAGTGCTGCTGTGAGGCTGAAGGCTATACCACCGGGTTTCAAATGCCAGCAGGGTCACCCATGGTGGACAGGTTTCAGCAGAGCCTCCAGACTAAGACAGACTCGAAAGAAGGAAGAGACCATCCACTTCTCAAAGAATTGGCCAATGGAAACTTTATGAATAAAAGCAAAACACTGATATTACTGGAAAACTTTTTGAATAGCCCTGAAACACTGTTCATTAGAGTGCCAGAAGATGAGCCCTGCAGGTTGGAAGGCACTCAAAACATGACTAGAGAAGAGCTGCCTCCTCAGAGTAGAGCTGACCTTAATGATGTGAATATTGTTAGGTGCCGTCACATTGCCTCTGACTTATAGTGACCCTATGCACAGCAGAACAAAACATAGCCCGGTCCCGTGACAGATCCACGATCCCCGCTATACTTGACTCCATAGCTACAGCCACTGTGTCAATCTATCTCATTGAAGACCTTCCCCTCCTTGGTCAACCCTCCACCTTACCAAACATGACATCCTTCTCCAGGGAATGGTCCCTTCTAAAAACATGATGAAAGTAGGTGAGATGAAGTCTGGCTATTCTTGTAATGATGTGGATAAAGTAAAGGTTTCGGGTCACCCACTTCCTGATGTGGCATGTCTCAAGATGAGAAGAAACAGCTGTAAACATCCATTAATAATTGGAACATGGAGTGTATAAAATATTAATCTAGGAAAATTGGAAGTTGTCATAAATGAAATGGGATACATAAAGATTGATAGCCTAGGCATCAGTGAGCTGAAATGGACTGATCTTGGCCATTTTGAATCAGACAATCACATAATTTACTATGCATGGAATGACAAATTGAAGAAGAATGATGTGGCATTCATCATCACAAAGAATGTATCAAGATCTATCGTGAAGTACAATGCTGTCGGTGATAGAATAATATCCACATGCCTATGAAGACCAGTTAATACGACTGTTACTCAAATTTATGCACCAACCACCAAAGCCAAAGATGAAGAAATTGAAGATTTTTACCAACTTCTGCAGTCTGAAATTGACTGAACATGCAATCAAGATTTGTTAATTATCACTGATGATTGGAATGCAAAAGTGGAAACAAAGAAGAATCAGCGGTAGTTGGAAAATGTGGCCTTGGTGATGAAAATGACACTGGAGATCGCATGATCGAATTTTGCAAGACCGATGACTTATTAATTGCAAATACCTTTTTCAACAACACAAATGACAGCTATACATATGGAATTTGCCAGATGGAGTACACAGGAATCAGATTGACTACATCTGTGGCAAGAGACAATGGAAAAACTCAATATCTTCAGCCAAGACAAGGCCAGAAGCTGATTGTGGACCAGGCCATCAACTGCTCATATGCAAGTTCGACTTGAAGTTGAAGACAATTAAAACAAGTCCACAAGAGCCACAATATGAGCTTAAATATATCCCTCATGAATTTAGAGACCATCTAAAGAATAGATTTCATGCATTGAACACCAATCACTGAAAACCAGAGGAATTATGGGATGATATTAAGAACATCATCCATGAAGAAAGCAGAGGTCATTAAAAAGACAGGAAAAGAAGAAAAGACCAAAATGGATATCAGAAAAGACTCTGAAACTTGCCCTTGAAGGGAGAATAGATAAAGCAGATAGAAGAATTAACAGGATAAAAGAGCTGAATCAAACTAAAAAAAAAAAAAAAAAACCTCACTGCCATCAACTCGTTCCAACTCATAGTGACCCCTCCTTCAGTTTCCAAGGAGGTGTCTCTACAGAAGTATATTGCCTAGTCTTCCTTCTGAGGAGTGTCTGGTGGTTTTAACTGCCAGCCTTCTGGTTAGCTGTCAAATGCCTAAGGCACTATACCACCAGAGCTGAACAGAAGATTTCAAAGAGCAGCTGGAGAAGACAGAGTCAATTATTATAATGAAATGTGCAAAGACCTGATGTTAGAAAACTAAAAGGGAAGAACATGCTTGGCATTTCTCAAGCTGAAAGAACTGAGGAAAAAATTTAAGCCTTGAATTGCAATATTGAAAGATTGCAAGGGCAATATGTTGAATAATTCAGGAAACATCAAAAGAAGATGGATGGAATATACAGAGTCACTACACCAAAAAGAATTGGTAGATGATCATCCATTTCAGGAGGTGGCATATGATCAAGAACCAATGGTACTGAAGTAAAAATTTGAAGCTGCAATGAAAGAATTGGTGAAAAACAAGGCTCCAGGAATTGACAAAATACCCAATGAAATATTTCAACAAACAGATGGTGTGCTGGAGGCACTCACTTG
>NW_006921603.1:20847529-20855148 GCF_000298275.1 Orycteropus afer afer | reverse complement strand
ACTTGGTTCCACAATCAACACAATGGAAGCAGCAGTCAAGACATCAAAAGATGTATTGCATTGGGCAAATTTGTCACAAAAGACCTCTTTCAAGTGATGAAGAGCAAAGATATCTTCTCGAAGGCTAAGATGCGCCTAACCCAAGCCATGGTATTTTCAATCACCTCATAATGTGTGGAGCTGGCCAATGAAAAAGGAAGACAGAAGAAGAGTGGATGCTTTTGAGTTGTAGTGAAGAATGTTTGGTGAAGAATGCTGAAAGTACCGTGGACTGTTAAAAGAACTAAAATCTGTCCTGGAAGAAGTGCAGCCAGAATGCTCCTTGGAAGCAAGAATGGCCACACTTCATCTCACCTACCTTGGTCAAGTTGTCAGAAGGGACTATTCCCTGAAGAAGGATGTCATGCTTGGTAAGGTGGAGGGTCTACAAAAGAGGAGAAGGACCTCAACAAGACGAATTGACACAGTGGCTGCAGCGATGGGCTGAAGTATAGCAAGGATTGTGGAGCTGGTGCAGGACCAGGCAGTGTTTCGTTCTGTTGCATGTAAAGTCCCTGTGAGTTGGAGATGACTTGACAACACAACAACAACAATAACAATGACATGATGTTTCATGTGCTTATTTGCCTGTCCTTTGGTGAGGTGTCTACTCATATCTTTTGCTCATTTTTATTTGGGTTCTTTGTTTTTCTATCATTGAGTTTTAAGGGTTCTTTTATATTTTAAGGTACCCTGGTGGCACAGTGGTTAAGACATCCAGCTGCTAACCAAAATGTTGGTGGTTTGAGCCCACCAGCTGCTCCACAGGAGAAAGATGAGGCAGTCTGCTTCTGTAAAGATTTACAGCCTTGGAAATCCTATGGGGCAGTTCTACTTTGTCCTATATGGTCACTATGAGACATAATCAACTCAAGGGCAATGGGTTTGCATATTTTAGACACAAATCCTTTATTAGATATGTGGTTTGCAAATATTTTCTCTCAATCTGTAACTTGTCTTTTTATTCTTTTAATGTTGTCTCTTGTAAAGCAGTTTTTAATTGTAATAAGTCCTATCTGTTGATTTTTCTTTCAGGGATCACACTTTTGATTTTCTATCTAAAAAGTCACCATCAACCCATGGTCACCTAGATTTTACCCTGTTATCTTAGAAGTTGTATAGTTTTGCATTTATGTTTAGGTCTATAATCTATTTTGAGTGAAAAATGTAAGGTCTGTGGCTAGATTTTTTTTTTTTTGGCATGTGAATGTCCAGTTTTCCAACACCATTTGTTAAAAAGACTGTCCTTTTCCCAGTGATGTGTGTTTGCTCCTTTGTCAAAGATGAAACAAAAAACCAAACTCACTGCTGTCAAGTCGGATCTGACTCATAGAGATACCTCCTTGGGTTTCCAAGGTGATATCACTACAGAAGTAGATTGTACATCCTTCCTTCTGAGGAATGGCTGGTGGGTTTGAACCGCCAGCCTTCTGGTTAGCAGTCAAATGCCTTAGGCACTATGTCACCAGTTAACTATATTTCAATGGGTCTATTTCTGGACTTCCTATTCTATTGCATTGATCTTCTTGTCTATTTTGCCAAGATCACACTGTCTTAATCACTGTAGCTTTATAATGAGTCTTGTAGTCAAGTATGTCAGTCCTCTGACTGTGTTCTTCTTCAGCATTATGTTGGATGTTCCAGATCTTTTGCCTTTATATGCAAATTTAGACTCCATTTGTCAATATCCACAAGACAACTTGCTGGCATTTTGATTGGAATTATATTACATCTGCAGATCAAGTTGAGATAAATTGATGTCTTAATAATATTGAATTTTTCTATTCAGAGAAAGATTTACCACCTTGGAAACCCAATGGGATTTGCTATGAGTTGGAACCGACTCTAGGGCAGTGGACTTTTTATCCAGACAAAAAAAGGAAGACCTCCAACAAGATTGATTGACACCGTGGCTACAAAAATGGGCTCAAACAGCAACAATTGTAAAGATGTCAAAGGAATGGTCAGTGTTTCTTTCTATGAATCAGAACTGATTGACAGCACCTAACAACAAAACAACATCTGTAAATGTATTTTTTCATAACAAATCTGGGATATGAGTATTCAGGGTTGCAAGATGTCACCAGGATTTCAAACCAGTTCATTTCCAGCTTGAACCCCTGCTGAGAATTTTCCTTTCCGCCCCAGATATATACTAAATCAGAATCTACATGTAGATACTTTTAATATTGTCTTATAATATTATAATAAGGTGTGTCTTACAGACTGCCAGGTGATTCTTATGTATACATAAGATACGTAAGAATCACTGGGGATCTTGTTAAAATGTAGATTCTGATTCAGTATATCTGGGGTGGAAAGGAAAATTCTCAGCTAGAAGTCCAACCAGAATGAATTGGTTCAATAGAGCAAGGAACAAATGGGTAAGGGTGGGAACGATTAGAAGAGATTTTTTCATTTTTTAAAAAGAATGAATAATAACAATTTTTAAAATAATTTCTTATCCTAGAACATCTACACTATGTGCTATTTTCAAAAGCAATTCTTTTGGTATTCATACAGTAAATTTTATCTTCACTTTAGTATCAATGCCAAGTTTTTCTGTTACTTCTTAATTTCTTATGAAAGAGCAGAAATATGCTTGATTGGAGGATAATCTTTCCTATTTTAGATCTAGTTTTGGAAAGTAATGAATGATGCATAATAATTTTGAGGAAAATGTGCAAAGATGGTAAATACTCAGTAATTTTGGAGTTAAAAGAGGCAATTAGATATACCTTCGAAAGAGTAGAGAAGAAAAACAAACATTGAAAATGATACATATCTGTAGGGCACTTTCACATATAATGTCTCATTTGATCTCATCATGAATTCAAGAGGGCAGAGTAGGCACAGTTGGTATTGTTATTATCTTCATCTTACCGGAGGAAACTGGCAGTTGGAGAACTTGAGCTATTTGGTTGATCCAAATCCCTCAGGTAGGGCTAGCACAAGTCTAACACCAGACTCTGTCTCCAAAATCAGTGTTCTTTCTACCCACTCTGCACTGCCTTTCTGTCACCACTCCTCACTACTATCTAACCTATCACCAAGGCCTCCTGTTCTAGTCAGTATTCTTAGTTACAACAGAAGCCAATTCTGTTTCATCTGGGCAGAAAAGGAATTTGATAGGAGAATATAAAGTAGAAGAAATTGTACAGAAGCAGGTTCGGGGGTGTGGGGGGAACATAGGTAAAAGCTTCAACAAAGTCATATCATAGAGAGAGTGTAGTCAGGCACCACTTCTTCAATGATGGACCCTAAGTACCCCAGCTGCCACTGCTCCAAGCTGGCCCTAGATGCTATTTGCTGCCACTGGCCCTGGTTTCAAGGTGTGGATGTCACCGCTGCTGTCTTCTAAGGAATCCTTCACTGTCCTTTCTTCTTTGTATTATTTACTGCAAATTCAAAGTCCCAGGGGTTATATCCAGTTGGCTAAGCCTAAGTCTTATATAGTTGGAAATGGCTTTCATCCTCTAGGAAGACTCACACAACAGGTATATCCCAAATACAGAAAGAAAATTAATGCTTGGCAGCCAAAACCCTGACAAATATTCACTACACGTCCCTCAGGGCTTCTTTCTGGCCCTCCTACTTCTTTATAGTTATTAACTGCCCCCGAGCTGTCTCCCTGTGCATACAACCCCTTCTATTCTCCCATGATTGATCTCTCCAAGGAGTGTATCTGCCTAGTGTAAATGTTCAGTTCATATGCCTGTCCTTTGTTTGGCTGGAAGCCACAGGTATGGGTTCAATTCCAGACCTGAAGGGCAGCTATGGCCCATAGTCTCAGTGGTTCCATCAGACTCTATCAGACCAGCAAACATGATTCCTTTTTTTTTTCTTTTTTATGATTTTGAGTTTTGTTCCACATTGTTCTCCCACTCAGTCCAGAATCTCCTATATACATCCCCATCCAAGTGATTGACAGTGGTAGCTGGGCACCATCCAGTTCTTCTGGTCTCATAGTCATTTAGGCCGAAAATCCTATGGTGTACCAGTTGCTTGGACTGATTGTTTCTATGTATCTTTGGTTTTCTTCATTCTTCTTTGCTCCAGACAAGGAGAGACCCATCATTGCATCTAGGTGGCTGCTTGCAAGCTTTTAAGATTCCATTCACTACTCACCTAAGTAAGATGTGGAACAATTTTGTGTAGTATGTTATGCCAATTGAGCTTGATGTCTTCTGTGACTATGGTCCCAAGCCCACAGGTCCACCTATTCACTTACTCTGGGTAGCTGACTGCGGCCAAGAAGTGACTACAGCCTTGTCCCTTGTCAGCTTACTATATACCTGGGAATTCTTACAGAATATACAAATACACTTATAGAAACATTGTCTACCAACCCTATACATGATCATGGGCATACTACCCACTGCATAGACATACCTAATAGTTCAGTCTGTCCACCCATATAGCCACCCATATATCCATGTTTGCATTCACTGACAACACAATACTGTATGTGCAAAAAGGTTCATCTTTGTTGTCTGTACCTCCCATGCACCTCTCTATGTCTTCCTCTTCCTCAACACCACTGTGTTGATCACTCACATTTGGTACATTGTCCTTCTCTTCACCCAAATCACTACTTGTCTCTGCCCATCTAACAGTGCTCCCTCCCTTCCCCTCACACTCCTGGTAACCAACAAAGAAAATTTCCTTCCATATATAAACCTTTCCTTGACTTTTTACAATAATGGACTAATACAATAGTTGTCTTTCTGTGATTGACTTATTTCACTCAGCATAATGTCATCCAAGTTCATCCACATTATGTGGTGTTCTGCAGATTCCACATTATCCTTTAGGGTTGCATAGTATTCCATTGTGTGTATGCACCATAGTTTGGTTATCTATTCTTCTGTTGATGGGCACCTAGGTTGTTTCCATCTTTTGGCTATCGTAAATAGTGCTGTGATGAACATGGGTGTGCATATATCTGTTCTTGTCCTGCCTTTCACTTCTTTAGGGTATATACCTAGTAATGGAATGGCTGGGTCAAATGGTATTTCTATTTCCAACTTTTTAAGGAATTGCCATACTACTTTCCACAGTGGTTGTATCATTTGACAGTCCCACCAGCAGTGCATGAGAATCCCAATCTCTCCACATCCTCGCTAGCATTTGCTTTTTCTGTCTTGTTGAGCTTTGCTACTAGAGCTGGGGCAAGATGGTATCTCATTGTCATTTTGATTTGCATCCCTCTAAAGGAGCTCTGGTAGCATAGTGCCTAAGGCAGTTGGCTGCTAACCAGAAGGCTGGCAGTTCAAACCCACTCCTCAGAAGGAAGTTTGGGCAATCTACTTCCATAGTGTTACCACCTCAGAAACCCAAGGAACGGTCGCTATGAGTCGGGTCTGACTCAATGAAACATAACAACAACAACAAAGACTAATGATCATGAGCATTTCTTCATATGTTTATTGGCTGCCTGAATATCTTCTTTGGTGAATTCATGTCTTCTGCCCATTTTTGAATTGGATTATTTGTCTTTTTGTTGTTGAGGTATCAGAGTTTTCTATAAACTATAGAGATAAGTCCTTTGTCAGATATGTCATTGCCAAATATTTTTTCCCAATCTGCCAGTTCTCTTTCCACTCTTTTGGAGAAACCTTTGGAAGCCCATAAAAATTTAGTTTTTAGAAGGTCCTATTCATCTAGTTCTGCTGTTTGTGCATTTTGGGTTATGCTTGATAATCTGTTTATGCCATATATTAGGGCCCCTAAATTTGCCCCTAGTTTTTCCTTGAGCAGTTTTATAGTTTTAAGTTTCACATTTAAGTCTTTGATCCATCTGGAATTAGTTTTTGTATATGGTATGAAGTGCAGATTTTGTTTCATTTTTCTGCAGATGGATATCCAGTTTTGCCAGCACCATTTATTAAACAAACATTCTCTTCCCCATTTAATGGATTTAGGGTCTTTGGCAGAGATCAACTGACCATAGGTCGACGGATCTATTTCTGGGTTCTCAATTCCATTCCATTGGTCTTTGTGTCTGTTGCTGTACCAATACTAGGTAGTTTTGACTACTGTGGCTATATCATAGATTTTAAGATCTGTGAGTGTGAGATCTCCTACTGTGTTCTTCTTCCTCAATAGTGTTTTGCCTCTCTGAGGTCTCTTTCCTCTCCATATAAAGTTAGTGATTGGTTTTTCCATATCCTTAAAGAATGTTGATGGGATCTGGGTTGGGATTGCATTGACTGTATAGATTGCTTTGGGTAGAACTGATGTTTTCACAATGTTCAATCTTCCTATCCATGAGCATGGTATCTACTTCCATTTATGGAGATCTCTTATGATTTCTTGAAGTAATCTTTTATAATTTTCTTTGAACAGATCTTTTGTGTTCCTGGTAAGATTTATTCCCAAATATTTTATTTTTTTGGTAGCTATTGTAAATGGTTGGAGCTTTGGTAGCATAGTGCCTAAGGCATTTGACTGCTAACCAGAAAGCTGGCGGTTCAAACCCCCCAGCCACTCCTTGGAAAGAAGGGTCGGTAATCTACTTCCATAATGATACTGCCTCAGAACCCCAAGGAGGGGTCTCTATGAGTCGGGTCTGACTCAATGGCAAATAACAACAACAACAACATTATAAATGGTATTGATTTCCTTATTTCTTTTTCAGCAATCTCTTTGCTTGTATAGAGGAATCCAACTGATTTTTGAATGTTGATCTTGTATCCTGTCACTATGCTAAATCTCTCAATTAGTTCCAGCAGTTTATTTACTGGGTCTCTTGGGTTTTCTAGGTATAGGGTATCATCAGCAAATAGGGATAGTTTGACTTCTTCCTTACCAATTTAGATGTCATTGATTTCCCTTTCTTGCCTTATTGCCCTGGCTAGGACTTCCAGTACAATGTTGAATGGAAATGGTGATAGAGGGCATCCTTTTCTCATTCCTGTCCACAAGAAGAATGGTTTCAGTCTCTCTCCATTGAGAATAATGTTGGCAGTTGGTTTTGCATATATGCCCTTTATTATGTTGAGGAATGTCCTTCTATTTCTATTTTTGCTGAGAGTTTTTATCAGAAATGGGTGTTGGACTTTATCAAATGCCTTTTCTGCATAGATTGATTTGATCATGTGGTTCTTTTCCTTTGTTTTATTTATGTGGTGGAAGACATTGATTGTTTTTCTAATGTTGAACCATCCTTCCATGTCTGATATGAACCCCACTTGGTCATAATGAATTATTTTCTGGATATGTTGTTGGAGTCTATTGGCTAAAATTTTGTTGAAGATTTTTGCATCTATATTCATGAGATATATTGGTCCTTAGTTTTCCTTTTGAGTGATGTCTTTGCCTGGTTTTGGTATCAAGCTTATGCTTTCTTCATAAAACGAATTTGGGAGCATTCCCTCCTTTTCTATGTTTTGGAATAGTTTGAGTAGGATTGGTGTCAGTTCTTCTCCGAATGTTTGGTAGAATTCTCCAGTGAAACCGTTTGGGCCACGTGATAGTTGGAGTTGTGAGTCAACTTGGCTGTACCACAATTCTGAGTGGTTTAAGCAGTTGTGATGTGGGTTATTCCCATGATGAGATTGGATGTATATGTTTTGAGC
>NW_006921603.1:20844820-20846349 GCF_000298275.1 Orycteropus afer afer | reverse complement strand
TAATTTGATAGCATTGTGATCTGAGAAGATGCTTTGCAGTATTTCAATGTTTTTTAAATTTATTAAAGCTTGCTTTATGGCCTAACATATGGTCTATCTTGGAGAACATTCCATGTGCACTGGAAAAGAATGCATGTTGTGCTGTTGTTGGGTGGAGCACTCTGTAGATGTCTATAAGGCCAAGTTGGTGGGTTGTATTGTTTAGCTCTTCTGTGTCTTTGTTGAGTTTCTTTCCAGTTGTTTCATCTTTCATTGAAAATGGTGCGTTAAAGTCTCTCACTATGACTGTGTAGTTATCTATTTGCCTTTTCAGTTCTGTTAAAGTCTGATTGATGTATTTTGGGACTCTTTCATTGGGTCCACAGATACTTATTGTATTTATATCTTCTTGTTCAATTGATCCTTTAATCATTATATAATGTCCTTCCTAGTCTCTTATGGTCATTTTTGTCTTAAAGTCAATTTTATCAGAAATTAATGTTGCCACTCCTGCACTTTTGCTTGATATAGCTTTTTCCAACCTTTTATTTTTAGTCTATTTTTGTCTTTGTCTCTAAGGTGTGTCCATTGTAGACAGCATATTGATGGGTTATGTTTTCTTATTCAGTCTGCAACTCTCCATCTCTTGAGTGGTGGATTTAATCTATTGACATTCAGTGTAATTATCAGCAAGTATGAACTGTTGTTGTTGTTGTTGTCATCATTGTTGTTGTTATGTGCTGTCAAGTTGTCTCGACTCATAGGGACTCCTCCTTGACTTTCCAAGGAGGTATCAGTACAGAAGTAGATTGTCCAACCTTTCTTCTGAGGAGTGGCTGGTGGATTTGCACCACCACACTTCTGGTTAGCAGTCAGATGCCTTAGGCACTACGCCACCAGAGCTCCCTGGTTGCTATTATTTTGTTACGTGTTTTTTCATGCTATTCCTGGTTTCTTTGTTCCATATTACTTTCTGTAAGGCATTTGACTGCTAACCAGAAGACCAGTGGTTCAAACCCACTGGCCACTCCTCAGAAGGAAGATTGGGCAATCCACTTTCATGTGATACCACCTTGGAAACCCAAGGATGAGTTGCTGTGAGTCAGATCTGATGTGACAGCAGTGAGTTTGAGACCTCATTAGGTTTATGAATCATGTTATCATTTCCTTTGTTACTATTGTTTTAGTATTTGCTAAATATTTGTGCTTGCCCTCTTTTTTATTGATGTGAAGGTTTATCATTTTTCTTTGAGGTTACCCTGTGATTTATCATTTTCTCCCCAAGCTTAGAACAATCCATTATATCTTCCAACTCTCTTGACTTCCTCACCATTTAGAAGTTCTGTAACTATATTATTTTTTCCCTCTTTTTGGTTTGTAGTTGTCCTCATTTGCCAATTGATGTCTCTGGTTCCCTGTTTACAATCTTGTAAGCTTATTTTACTTTGGATACTTCCATAGATGGGTTGGTTTCTGGGTTACATCATCATGTGTATTAATGGTTGGTTGTTGTTTGCTATTATTGGTTCACTGTTCAAAGGACTCCCTTT
>NW_006921603.1:20842831-20843279 GCF_000298275.1 Orycteropus afer afer | reverse complement strand
GGAAGGGAAGAATAAGGAATAGTAACAAAAAGAACCAATAATAATAATAATGTTAGACAAAAACAAACAAACTAAAAAAAAAGAAGGGGGGGGAATCTGGGCAGGGCGAGGCGGGGGCAGGGACACCTAGGCTCTGTTGGAGCACACAGACTGAGATGAATTCCTGCCAGCCCAGAAAGTAGGTGGGAGTGAGGGATGGCCTTATCTCCATTCACCAAGAGGGCATGGGTTATAAGAGTAATAAGAGGAATATCGCACATTTCCAGTCATTCATGCCTAGCATATCTTTGCAGTCCCCAGATAGTGGAGCCTATTCTTAGGTCCCTGGAATCTGAGAGAACACCATTGCCTTGAATATCCAAAATGTTCTAACTGCTTGACACAGCACTTCTCAAGAAGAAAAACAAAGTGGGAGGTCTCACACTCCCAGATCTTAAGAACTACTATA
>NW_006921603.1:20818005-20842316 GCF_000298275.1 Orycteropus afer afer | reverse complement strand
AAATCTACAGAAAACTTCAACACCTCAACACCAAAAAGACAAATAACCCAATTCACAAGTGGGCAAAAGACTTGAACAGACACTTCACCAAAGAAGATATACAAGCAGCCAACAAACACATGAGAAATTGCTCATGATCATTAATCGTTGTTGTTGTTGTTGTGTGCCATTGAGTCGGACCCGACTCATAGCGACCCCTCTTTGGGTTTCCGAGGCAGTGTCACTATGGAAGTAGATTGCCCCATAAGAGATGCAAATCAAAACAACAATGAGATATCATCTCACCCCAGAAATAATAGCAAAGTTCAACAGATCAGATAGTAACAAATGCTGGAGGGATGGGGAGAGATTGGAACTCTTGTGCACTGCTGGTGGGATTGTAAAATAGTACAACCATTGTGGCAAATGGTATGGTGTTTCCTTAAAAAACTGAAAAAAGTACCATTTGACCCAGCAATTCCTTTACTAGGAATATATCCTAAAGAGGTGAGAGATAGTGCACGAACAGACATATGTACACCTGTGTTCATTTGCAGCGCAATTCACCATAGCAAAGAGATGGAAACAACCTAAATGCCCATCAATGGATGAGTGGATAACCAAATTATGGTATATCCACACAATGGAATACTATGCCACATTAAAGGACAATGAGGGATACGCGAATCATCTCACAATGTGGATGAACCTGGAGGACATTATGCTGAGTATAATAAGTCAATCGCAGAAGGACAAGTACTGTATGAGCCCATTACTGTAAAAAGACAGAGAAGGATATGCTTGGGAAAGGGAACTCATCTAGTAGGTTACTGGGATGGGGAGGGAAAGGGAGGGATTAATTTAGGGCTAGTTGTGGCTTACACGTTGACATGGGTAGGGGGAGGGATACACGGGAAGGATATATGACCACCATGATAACATTGGGAAATGAGAGGACACCGAACTGTGCACATAAGAAATAGACGACAAATGCTAAAACCAACTAATGTGTCCACAATACCACATTGCCATTAATACCAAACACTAGGCTATATAGATAAACACATAAACACCTGAGATGATCAGACAGGGATCAGTGAATAGAGGTATACTCTAGGCCAAGGATAGACTCAGCTGAGGCTAGTCTTGTATAGACACCATGATACAAAATACCCGCAGTGCTTACAGAAACAATAGAAAACAGACACAGAGTAATCCCTCACAGACATCCCGACACTATGGGAGAGAGATCCAATAGAGCTACTACCTCAGGACCATAGTACTGAGGTACACCAGACTCAATTGACACAACAAAATACATAAAAGCATTGCTCCACATCCTACATTGGTGAGTAGCGACTAGGGTCTTAAAGCTTTCAAGCAGCCATCTAGGATGCAGCTAATGGTCTCCTAGCATTGGAAGTGAAGAAGAAAGCACCAAAAAAAAAAACCACAAGGGCATTTAGAAGCAATCAACCCTAGGACATGATGACCCTCAAGACCAGAAGAACCAGATGGTGCCTGGCTACCAATGCCAACCACTCGGGAAAGGATCAAATCTGGAGATCATGGAGAGAGTGGGAGGGAAAATGTGGAACAAAATTCAAAAACTCAATAATGACCAGAATTACTGGTCAGATGAAGTCTGTTGAGACTCTCAATACTATGGCCCTGAAATACATTTGGTTTTGTTCTCTCTGCTGCCACCATCTCTCTGTCATCTCTATGCCATCCCTCTGCTGTCAGCACAAGTATCGGGTCCAAGGATACACTCCATGCTTGGCTCTTCTCTGTCTTGATTGTAGTGAGAGCCCCCTTTTCCACCTCTGGCAGGGCTTATTTTAAGCCTAGGGAAATGACAAAATCCCCATATTAGGGTCCCATACACCTTATTCCAGAGTCCCACCCCTACACGGGTGCCACATAACTTATGTACATTACTAACAAGCTATCCAATTCCCTTGGTAGGCCACAAGCACCTCACATGTACATAGTTCCACCCAGTCATCTGGTGGAAGTCACAAAGACTATGGCTAGAAGAGACATACCAAGCACCACAGGAGGAAACAAAAGAAAAGAAAGAAGAGGGGGGAAAGAGACAACTAAGAAGAAGGAAAAAAGGCAGAAAGAAAACAAGCCACCCAGTACTGGTGAAAGTGCCAGCCACCAAACACTGCTGCATAGAAACACAGTGCTCACTCAGCCACAGTAGGCATCTCTGCCTTGGGAGGGGTGAGGGTAGGCACTGCTAACCACATGGGCAACAAGGGAGGAGCTCCTACTCTCAGGAGCCAAAAAACAAAAATGGAATGGGAAAAGGAAGAAAAGAGTAAAGGAAAAAGAAAAGAAAAGGGGTGTGTGTGGGAAGACAAACAAACTAAACAGAAAGATTTTAAAGAGAGAGAGGAAAAAAAAAGCAGCACAGCACTGATAGAAGGAGGAGTTTGACCAGTTCCTGGGTGGTTGGAGGTGAGGAGGGCCATGCCTCTGGGCCCTGGGAGGTTGTGCAAGGTAAGAGGATACAACATAACTTTCTGGTCACCTAATCACTGATGTGGGTGCTGGTATAGTTCTGGATAAGTGGAGCTGGTTATCTGGTTCCCGGTCCAATCAAAATGCTTACAGTAATTCAAAATGGCTGCATTGTGCTTGTTTACTCCTTGGTCACTATTTTCTTTCTTTTCAGTCTCTTCCTCTCATCGGTATTTGATCTACTTCTTTATCCTTTCCTTTGATGCTCAGGGATCCAGGATTGTCATCTGTAGCCATTTCCCTTGTTTGTTCAAGTCTTTGTTGTAGAGGGTCTGGATAGTGTATCTGGTTAGTCTCCTATCTTTGAACCTCCAGGATCAATATGTTAAATTTTGAATAATGTCAACCCAACACAGAATTAATTATTCTTTTTCCAAAGTTGACAGCACAGCTAAAACTAAACACTTATTTTTATCTATAAAAATATAACTAATCCCTTACTTTAACCTTCAGAAATCTGATTTCCTCACCAACTTGTTCCTTATTTTCTGAAAGGTTTTCAGAGACTTTCTATATCCAAATGGCCCCCAACTTTTCACCCTTCTTAACTCTTCTCTAACTTTGGTTCTTTATGCCTCCATTTTTCTTTAAATAAATTCTCTTCTACCTTAGCATTCATGATCTCTCTCTGTTTTCCTCTTAACTGTCTGGAGACTCTCCAACTCTTTCCCTGGCTCCTCTCTCTCTCTCCCAGAAAAAAAAAAAAAAAACCAAACTCACTGCCATGGAGTCATCCTTGGGTTTCTGAGGTGGTATCACTACAGAAGTAGATTGCTACACCTTCCTTCTGAGGAGTAGCTGGTGGGTTTGAATCACCAGCCTCCTGGTTAACAGTCAAATACCTTAGGCACTGTGCCACCAGAGAGCCTTCGGTCTCAATTCCTAATTCTTAAAAGTGAAAATCTGATTTGACCATCTTGGGTCAATTGTCCACCCCTGAATCCATCAATTAAGGACAGGAAGGCAGGTTTAAGTGATATGAAGAGATTGTTAAAGGCCAATCCCTATGGATATAGAAAGAGGGATGCTCCCAAAAGAGGAACTAGAATTGGCTTGTAGGCTTAGAAAATACCTCAAATAATACCTACCACAGGGTCTAAAGACAGACCATTGACAAACACAAATATTTATTGAATTTTAGAGAGTTGATCTGATTTACACTGGAGCTCAAGCAAGAGCTCTATCCCACCCATTTAAAAGTCACCATTGCTTTGTGTTTCTTGAGGAAAAAACTCAGGGGAAATATTAGCTGGTATACCTGTTTGGTCCTTACCTTATGCCATCCTAAGGTTGAGGCTCTTCTGATCAAGAGTTCATTTGCTCCTTGTCTTCCCCCTAGGAACCTTTTTAACTTCCCCAGCTTAACAATTTTGCTTTAGTGTCCCAGGATGATACCGCTTATCCAGAGTTTCCTTTTCTCTAAGCCTGGCTGGTTTGACTCAGGACCTGCCTTCTCTACCCATGAACATCCATGTTCTCAGCCATGGCCCTCACTGACCTGTGTGTTCATATGATGCCTATCAGCACTTGCTCTCTAGACCCAGTTCCTCAAAACTTTAGGACAGAGCCCGTTCCAGAGATAGCATATATATGGCATGTACTGTCATTTCTCTCTTCTAGTCTCATGACAGAAATGTTTTCTTTCCTTATACCACTCTTCCTGATGCTGGACACCACCTCAGAATCCTTCTTACCACAGCCCTCCATCTTCAATAAACTATTAGTTGGCACCAAAGATGGTATCTAACTGACCTAATTGCTGTCCTCGCTCTAGCTTGTATTTGGGTGCTGATGATGTGACTGAATGATGATAGCACTGGCAAGAAAGAGACGTTTAGAGAAAGACTGGGAAAAATGTGTTGAATTCTATTGTTAGCACTTGACCCAATGCCTAATACATACCCCAGTCAATGATAGTTTATCATGATTTGTTCAAAAAAATGAATGAATTATGGAGAAGTTTTTCAAAACTGAACTGGGTAAAGGACAGAATCAATGGACTCTGTAACTGTAGAGACCCATTCTGAAGGCAGATCAAGGTTGAGCTAAACCCATGAGTGCAAGGGGAGCCCTGAGAGATGGCAACCCAGGGGATAAAGTCTACTCCTTGACATCCCAGTGGGTGGTAGGGACAATTAGCATCTAGAATCATAGGCTGCTAGAGCTGGAAGGATCTTTGTGGCTGGATCATCTAGGCTGGTTCCTCCTGAGTAACTGAAGCCCAGAGAGGTCAAGTGGCCACCCTACCCTCTGGTTGTGGACTAAGCCTGAACCAAAATTCCATGCATTTCAGTGGTTTTGCCCTGCAACATGCTGCTTCTCAACTCCTCAGACTCCTCAAGTAAAAATGAAGCTCCTACTTGCTGCCCATCACCTGCTCCAAGGCATCAGGTGGCTGCAAATTTCAACTCATTCTCTTTCCTGCTAAAAGTTAAACCCGCTGCCATCGAGTTGATCCTGACTCATGTTGTTGTTAGGTGCCATCGAGTCGTTTCTGACTCATAGTGACCCCATGCACAGCAGAACGAAACACCTCCTGATTCCATGCCAGCTCCATGATTCTTGCTATACCTGAGCCCATCGTTGCAGCCACTGTGTCGATCCATCTTGTTGAGGGCCTTCCCCTCTTTCATTGACCCTGCACCTTACCAAGCATGAAATCCTTCTCCAGGGAAAGGTCCCTTCTGACAACATGACCAAGGTAGGTGAGACGAAGTCTAGCCATTCTCGCTTCCAAGGAGCATCCAGCTGCACTTCCTCCAGGACAGATCTGTTAGTTCTTTTAGCACTCCATGGTATTCTCGGCATTCTTTGCCAGCACCACAAGTCAAAAACATCAACTCTTCTTCTGTCTTCCTTATTCATTGTCCAGCTCTCACATGCATATGAGTCAATTGGAAATATCATGGCTTATGTCAGGTGCACCTTAGTCCTCAAGGAGACATCCTTGCTCCTCAGCACTTTCCATTGGTGTCAATTGTACAACCAAGCAATGTGAATTCTTTGACTCATAGCAATCCCCATTGAGTTTCCAAGGCTGTAAATCTTCACGGAAGCAGATCATCTTTTTTCCACGGAGTAACTGGTGGGTTTGAACCACCAATCTTTTGGATAGCAGCCAAGTCCCTTAACTACTACACTACCAGAGATCCTTTGTTAAAGGTTTTTTTTTAAAAAAAAAAAAAAAACAACAACCCACTGCCATCTAGTGGGATCCAACTCATAGCAACCCCTTCTTGGGTTTCCAAGGCAGTATCACTACAGAGGTAGATTGCCCAACCTTCCTTCTGAGGAGTGGCTGGTGGGCTTGAACCACCAACCGTCTGGTTAGTAGGCAAGTGTCTTAGGCACTATGCTACCAGAGCCTCCTGGTTAGCAGTCAACTAACTACCTAAGGCACTAGGCCACCAGAGCTCCCTGCTAAAAGTTTAAAAGGATGGTAAAGCAAGAATGGTGTAGAATCTATTCTCAGCCTGTAGAGGGAGCGCTGAGCACAGACTAGGAAGTGCCAGTTGGTTGGCTACAGGGCCTCCTTCAAGCAAAGCAATCTTTTCTTTGGCACAAGGAGCAGAAGGATCTCAGAGCCAGGCAAGGCTTTCAGCCCTTACTCCATTCTTACAAGCTGTAGGCTTATGTACGTCCCTTAACCTCCCTGAGCCTCATTTGTCAGTTGGAAAGAGTCACATCTGTTTTGTCTATTCCAGGATGAGAAAGCTTGATCCTTGATTAAAGTCTAGGCATTTACCCCAAATAATGAGAGAAAGATACAATAGAACAATAGCAGTTCTAAAACATTTTTATTTTAGAACCCCTTTTCATAATTTCAAATAAAAAGATAATGAGGATCCATAAAGAGCTTTTGTTTATGTGGGCAATATCTATTGATAGTTACCAATATTAGAAATTAATATGGACAAATATTGCAAATATTTACTCATTTAAAATAACAATAATAAAATATTATATACTGGAAGAAATAGCATTTTTATGAAAAAAAAACAGTATTTTCAAAAAAGTATAAAACAAAATACATTTTTTCAAATATCTTTAATGTCTGCCTTAAAAGAGAGCTGAATCCTCCTTCTGCATTGAATCCGTAGTGATTTCACGTCATTCATCTTCTGAAAAATTCCACTGTCCATGTGTAAAGAATGAGAGTAAATACCATTTTAACCTTGTGGCCCTCTGTGAAATGGTCTTGTGGGCCTCCCCAAAGGTCTGGGCCATCCTTTGAGAACTGCTGGTGCACAAGGACATTTAACTCAATGTTATTTATGCAAGGAGGCTCTCTTCCTCTCTCTTCTCACCACCACTAGCCGAGTTCAGACTTGCATTATATTGGCCAGGCTACAGCGAAAGCCTTAAAACTGATTTCCTTGCCTCTACCCTCCCACCACTCCCAACCATGGAGAGAATTCTTCATAAAACACTGCATGATTGTGTCACTCCCTCCTCAAAACCCTTCCATGGCTCTTCATTGCCCACTCAATGTGCTTATAAGTCTAGTGGTAAGCCTCTATCATCTGACTCCAGCCAAAAGTTCCAGCCCTATGTCACACTCTGCGTCACTGATGTGCCTGATGGTTCTAGCAAAACTAGACTTAGCCATCTCCCGTACACGCCTTATGGACCCTGCCCCTCTGATTTTGTTTCTGTTGGTCCCTTAACTTAAATATCCTCTATCCCATCTCCTACCATCCTCCTTTTGCTTTCAGACTCATTCCCTCAACTGGAATCTTCTATTTGTTGTTGTTAGCTTCTCTCAAGTCAGCCCCCAACTAGGCCAAACCAGGCACTGTGGGATCAGACCATTGTGATTCACAGGGTTTCATTCGCTGTTTTTTTGGAAGTAGATTGCCAATCCTTTCTTCCTAGTCTAAGTCTGGGAGCTCCAGTGAAAACTGTTCAGCCTCATAGCAACACTCAAACCTTCAATGACGGATGAGTGGTGGCTACACTTGTGGTGCAACAGCCAGGATCAAACTCCTATCTCCTGTACGGAAGATGAGAATTCTACCACTGAACCAGAGACCTATGTGCTTCTAAAATGTTTGGCTTGCCCCATTTACGCAAAACAGAATGGTCTTCCCTGGGGTTTTTGATCCACTGTGTGGGATAGTGACCCCCCAAAATTGCTATATTAGATACTTATTGCCACTTAAACTAATTGCCACTAACTTAATGGCTTAAAACAACACAAATCAATTATCTTACTGTTTTGGAGGTCAGAAGCCCAAAATAGGTTTTTCAGGCTAAAATCAAGGTGTCATGGAGCTATGTTTCTTCTGGTGGCTGTAGGAGAGAATCAGTTTCCTTGCTTTTTCCAGTTTCCTTGGCTTGTGGCTCCTTCCCCCGTCTTCAGGGCACACCACTGCAATCTCTGCTTTTGTCACCACATCTCCCCCCTCTCTCTGACTCTCCTTTCTCCTCCTTATAAGGACTCTTGTAATTATACCAAGTTCACCTGTATTATCCAGAATAATCTCCCCATCTCAAGGTCTTTAATCATGTCTGCAAAGTCACTTTTGCCTTGTAAAGTAACATGTTCACAGATTGCAGGGATTAGGACATAGATAGCTTTGTGTGTATAGGGTGAAGGAGGTCATTATTCCACCTGCTACAGAATTAAACTCATATCAAAAGATGAAAATCATAATGCTCCTCTACAACTTCCATGAGTTGTATACATTTGGGAGTCAGACATGTGTCTCTGCATGGATATAACACTCATATGATTGCTTTGAAGATTAAATGAAGTAATGCAAATGAAGCACAGTGGCAGCTGTGCAGTTAACACTCGCCAAATGTCTGTAGTGGTTCTTACTGGCCATTATTATGGCATTTTACCACCAGCTGAGTTGAAGTCCCCTGCATAACACTTATCATGCTTCATAACTATGCATTTACATTGGGTGACTGTTTAGTGTGTGATTACTTTTAATTACATATATATTACCCAGATACATTCTCCTTATAAAAATTAGTTTATCTCTCTTGTATTAGATCATGAACTCCACGTGGACAAAAAAAATTATACTGTTTTACACATCATTGAATTTCCAGAATCCAGCCCAGTGTTGAATATATACACTGCACTCAACAAATATTTGTTGAATTAATTAATTAAATATAACTTTCCATATACCTCTCCAGTTTCCCATTGTTCTCAGAATGAAATTCAGGTTCTTTACTTAGCCTGATAAACAACTTTTAACAAGATCTAGTCCCAACTTGCTTCAAATGTCATTTCTACCACTCCTTCCTTGCCTTCCTTGCCTTGTACCTATCCTCCAGCAATATTGAACTTGCCCTCTTCTCTCACACCTCCAGGCCCTTTCTTTTGCTGGTGTAGCTTTCTCTGCTTGGAATGTCCTCTCCCCACCACCAGTTGCAGAAACACATACACACACACACACACACAAAACATACACACACACACAAAGAAAACATACATACACACACACCCCAACATATCCTTGGTGATAATTTCCAGTCATTCCTTCTTAATCCAATACTCCATCCTGAACATCTACCTTCAATTCTAGGTAAGGGGACTTCCCAGATCTTCCATAACATCTTGAGCATCTAATAACCCTAACTTGAAGTACATTGTATTGCAATTTCCTGTCCATTTCACAGTCTCCTTCCTGGCTCCCTTCACTCACCATCCTATAAGATCTTTAAGGGCAAGGACCACATCTTGCTCACTACTATAGCCCAGAAGGCTAATAGGTGCATGAACATAGAACATAGTTATGTTGTCAAGTTGATTCAGATTCATGATGACTCCACATGTATCAGAGTAGAGCTGAGCTCCATAGGATTTTCAATGGGTGATTTTTCTGAATGTAGATCACCATGCCTTTCTCCTAAGGTGCCTGTGATGGATTAAAGCCTCCAACTCTTTGCTTAGCAGTTAAACGTGTTAATCATTTGCACCACCTAGGGACTCCATGAATATAGCGAGTACACCATAGCTGAATGCCTATGTCTGCCTCTATCTCTAGAACATAAATTCATTGGGCAAAATGGCTTACTTATATTCACATCCTCAGAGTTTAGCAGGGTGCCTGGCAGGATCATGGTGGGCACGCAATACATGTTTGCTGAATGGTCAATTCTTTCCACAAGATCCCCTGCCTACATTAACAATCAATTACTCTGTCAGTCACTGGGAGTCAGTCACCACTGCTGGGCTCTGGGAAGGATAAACAAAATTAAACAAAAACAAACAAACAAAAAAAACACTGCCCTTCTCCTCCTAACGCTTACAGTACTCGTTGTTGTTGTTGTTATGTGCCGTCGAGTCAGCCCCGACTCGTAGCAACCCCTCCTTGGGTTTCCGAGGCAGTATCAGTACAGAAGTAGGATTGCCCAACCTTCCTTCCGAGGAGTGGCTGGTGGGTTTGAACCGCCAGCCTTCTGGTTAGCAGTCAAGTGCCTTAGACACTATGCTACCACAGCTCCTGCTTATTGAATGTCTACAAATGTTTTCCAATGATTCCGCTGCTTATGTTTCTTGCCAAGAAGTATATCCGTTGGGAGAGGGGGGAGACTAATCTACCATAGTCACTATTTTCTCCTATTCTATCTCCTATTCTATCTCTTCTTCTTCTTCTTCTCATGCTCCAGTTTTCCTTCATACACTGACTCTCCACCAACCATATTCTTCCTGAGATAATACCAACCTCCTACAACTCTTTCAACCAATCAGCAGACCTACTATGTGTCCAGTATTCTCCCTTCCTCCTTTCTCTTCCACCTATTGACACTTTTCCAAGGATCTCAGTGGGTATCTCCTGCCCCAATCCACTCCTATATCACTTGGCTGTCCCCAGAAACCTAGAGTGATTATCCTATATCCTAAGCAGAGAAAAGTGATGATCCTGGTAGCAGGAGAAGAAACAGTTGGTGGTAGGGAAGAGCTGGGAGCAGAACAGTCTCCAGAGAACCCAGACACAAACCATTGAAATGACAGATACAGCTTCATTTTCTGAATTAGAGAAGGGAGCAAAAATAGTCAGTCTTCTATTAGGGAGAAAGCACTCAGTTGTGTAATTCCACCCTGTGCTACTATTCACCTAATTAGTTTCTTTCCAAGCACACCTACTATGAATTAGGGGTGGGAGCTGTGCTAGAATTCTCACCTTCCATGAGGGAGACCAGATTCCATTCCTCACCAATGCACCAGAAGAACAGCCAACACCCATCTGTCAGTGGAGGCTTGCATGTTGGTACGATGCTGAACAGGTTTCAGCAGAGCTTCCAGTCTAAGACAGACTACGAAGAAAAGCCTGGTGATCTATTTCCAAATGTCAGTCAATGAAAACCTTATAGATCATAATGATTTGGTCTACAACCAATCATGTGGATCGTGTGGGACCAGGCAGCGTTTCCTTCCATTACAAATGAGTTTATCATGAATCAGGAGATGACTTGACAGACACTAATAGCAGCAGCAACCACAACTATGAATTACAGGAGATAGGAGACATTTGACATTTGAGAAGAGCCTACTTGCACCTGGAAAACACTATGCCAAGCATCTTTATATATGTTAGCTCATTTAATATTCACCAAAACAAATAAGCACACAAACAAAAAGACTATACAAAAATGGATATTTTATCATCTGCATCTTACCAGTCCTCAGAAAGTTAAATGGTCACACAGCTGGTAAGCAGCATTGTCACAATCTGAATCCAATCTTTCTACAAAGCCTATACTTTTTACACTACACAACTTTTTCTGTTATTGAGCAGCTACTATGTAACAGTGTTTCACTGCTACTCATAAGGTTTCCACTGGCCAATTCTTTGAGAAGTGAATGGCCTCTTTCCTCTTCTGAGTTTGTCTGCCTTAGCCTGGAAGCTCCGCTGAAACCTGTGCACCATGGGTAACCCTGCTGGCATTTTGCAACACTGGTGGCATAGCCTCCAGCCTCATAGCAACATGCAAGCCACCTCAGAATGACTTTGCAAATGAAACTTCACAGAATTATCTTCACTACACCATGGGAAGTGGTTTCAAACCTTGAATTTTATAGGTGAGGAAGCCGACTCAGAAAGGTTAACTACCTTGCCCAAGTCCATATTTACAAATCAGAAGATTTCACATTGAAATTTGTATTTCCAACTTCCCTTAAAAGAAAACAAATAACAAGATGAGTGAAAAACTCTAGCTATGTTAAGCAGGAAAGAATTAATACAGAAAATTAGGTGCTGACAAAATTGATTGAAGAGCTGGAGGACCAGTTTCCAGGCAAGGCTCCAGAGATGATACCCAGAACAACACTCAGACCAGGTGGCCAGGCTGGAATCTCAACTGCTGACTCCGGGCTCCTGCTGCCTTAGCCACAGTCCAAGACCAGGGAACTACCAACATCTGTGTTGCTTCTAAATTGGCTGGACCTACACCAACAAATGAGTGAGCAGACCAATTTTATCTTCATTTCCATTAACTCAACTTGGTTCTATATTCAGCTCCTATGAGTACATCTGATTGGCAGGCTCTAACCATATCTGGGGAGTCCCTGGGTGGTGCAAATGGTTAACGCACTTGCCGCCAATCAAAATGTTGGAGTTTCAAGTCCACCCATACCTGATGATCTACTTCTAAAAACCAGCCATTGAAAAGCCTAGAGAGCACAGTTCTACTCTGATACATATAGGATGCTCATGAGTCAGAATCGACTCAACAACAACTGCTTAAACATGCCCAGAACCTTGGTTGTAAAAGAAGCTGAGAGAGGTAGATTTTACCTTTCCAGCCTCTGCAGTTCAGGAAGGCACCTAAAGGAAGGAGGGACAGATGCTGAGTGAGTCATTCTACTGTATCTGCCATGTTCTGTGGGACACCATCTGCTGGAGCTGAGAAACTCCTTTAGCAGGTGCCAATCTTA
Organism: Orycteropus afer afer; assembly: GCF_000298275.1. Classification (NCBI taxonomy): domain Eukaryota; kingdom Metazoa; phylum Chordata; class Mammalia; order Tubulidentata; family Orycteropodidae; genus Orycteropus; species Orycteropus afer. Next base: position 20,829,904 of record NW_006921603.1, on the reverse strand, counting down.
TTCTTCTTATTCACATTAGCACCATGTATATTACCAACCTGTTGTCTCTAACTGCTATATAGCATTCTATTGTGTGACTCCACCACTTTTCCCTTATCTACTCTATAAGTGATCTATTAGTATCCTTTTGGGCCTCTGTGGGAATTTGCCTACAACATATGCTTAGATCCTGAGGACTTGTAACCTTGCATCACCTCAATTCAATTTCATCTACTGGAGAATGGAGAAAATAATAACTCTAATAGGTAAAATTATTTATGTTACCTATTACCATCAGCCAAGGAGCTCTGGTGGTGTAGGGATTAAAGCATTTGGCTGCTAACCAAGAGGTTGGTGGTCCAAACCTACCAGCCACTCTATGGAAGAAAGATGAGGCAGTCTGCTTCTGTAAAGATTTACAGCCTTGGAAAACCCAATAGGGGTCTTTATGAGTTGGAATTGACTCAATAGAAGTGAGTTATTTTTTTGTTTTGTTTTGTTTTGTTTTGTTTTACCATCAGTTAGACACTCATCAAAGTGCTCTGTTTGTACTAATTGTTTAATATACCACCCGTGGAATTGTCATGAGGATTTAATTAAGTAACATAAGTATCTGGCACTTTGTGCCAGGAACACAGTGGTGTTCTGTAAGTGGTAGTTATTATTATCAAGCAGTAGGTCAAGGGCTGGACACCAGAGCCTGGCCTTTTTCTGACACTGACCGGGAATGCACTCCCAGGTGGGGGTCTTGGTTTATCTCTATGCCTCAACTGTATGGCCTGTGCAAATTTGATTTTAACTTCTGGAACACAGATGGCTCTGATTCTTTTATCTAACTCTCCTCAAGATTTGGATGCCCTTGAGGCAGGGGATGGGTCTTATTATTTTCTATAATAAAAATCCTAATGTCTTATGTGGTGATGGACAAATGCTAGGCATATTCAATCCATGATAGTTGAATAAATACATTAATCTGTATGGGAGTATATCACTAGACTTGAACTTTCCAAGATAAACATGCTGGTGAGTATTAATTCCACTGGAGTTACAAGGAGTATGGACACATTTGCCTCTGAAGGTCAAAAAAGGATAGTTTTTAATACACCAGGGAAAGCCCTTTGGGAAGAACAAAACTCAGAGCTGCTTCCTATGTGCCTGGCTGAAACCTCATGGGAATGGTAACAGAGAGAGCCTTCTGCAGTGCTGAGGGTGGCCTTCTATTCTGTTCAAAAGCGAACATTTCCTACTGGGGATTGTCTTAGAGAGAGAGAGTGAGAGAGAGAAATTTCTCTCAAGGAAATGGCTCCTGTAGTTGTAGGGGCTGAAAAGTCCCAAGTCTGTGGGTCAAACACCAAGCTGGAAGCTTCTCCTAACTCATGCAGCTGCAGGGGTTGATGAACCAAAATTCGTCAGGCAGTATAACAGGATGATAGCTTCAGAGGATGAAGAATCCAAGATCAGCAGGCAAAATGGCAGATTATTGGCTCACCAGCTATGAAGGCAACAATCCCAAGATCAACAGGCAATACAGCAAGCCACTGATTCAAGTCCAGAGATGATGAAATGAGCTAAATGTAAGATCAAGATCTAGAAAAAGCCAGAGAATTTTTCCAGGATGTGTGTATATGTATACACACACACACACACACACATACACATATATAGTGGAAGCATGTCACACCTCTGACTTCCTTTCAACTGACTGGTTGGCTGCTCACAGCACATCTCATCATGGAGATGATTACATTATGTCAGATCTCATCATGGGGAATGACTACCTCATAACTGTTAAACTACTGAGACTCATGTGCCAGCCAAGTTGACATACAACCTTAACTATCACAGGCTTCTTCACAAATCAGTTGGATACATTTGTTTTTGTTGTTAGTTACCATCAAGTTGGTTGGTTGGTTGTTGTTGTTAGATGCCATCAAGTTGATTCTGACTCATAGCAACCCTATGTACAACACTGCCCAGTCCTGCGCCATATTCACAATCCTTGACATACTTGAGCTCATTATTGCAGCCACTGTGAAAAGCCATCTCTTTGAGGGCCTTCCCCCTTTTCATTGACCCTCCACTTTACCAAGCATAATATCCCTCTCCAGGGAATGGGTCCTTTTGACAACATGACCAAAGTAGGTGAGATGAAATCTGACCACTCTCACTTCCAAGGAGCATTCCAGCTGCACTTCTTCCAGGATAGATTTTTTTGTTCTTCTGGCAGTCCGTGACATTTTCAGTAATCTTTACCAACACAAAAATTCAACAGCATCAATTCTACTTTGGTCTTCTTTATTCTTTGTCGAGGTTTCACATACATATGAGGCAATTGAAAATACCTTGGGTGGGCTTGGGTCAGGCACATCTTAGTCTTCAAAGGGACATTTTTGCTCTTCAACATTTTAAAGGTCTTTTGCAGCAGATTTGCCCAGTGCGATACAATGTCTGATTTCTTGACTGCTGCTTCTGTGAGTGATGATTGTGGATCCCTGTAAAATGAAATCTTTGACAACTTCAATCTTTTCTCCATTTATAATGATGTTATTTATTGGTTCAGTTGTGCGGATTTTTGTTTTATGTTGAGGTGTAATCCATATTGAAGACTATAGTCTTTGTTCTTCATCAGCAAGTGCTTCAAGCCCTCTTCACCTTCAGCAAGCAAGGTTGTAAATATCATGGACTGCCATGCTTGGTAAAGTGGAGGGACAGAGAAAAAGGGGAAGACTCTCAAGGAGATGGATTGACACAGTGGCTGCAATGGTGGGCTCAAGCATGGCAAGGATTGTGGGTGCAGGACTGGGGAGTATTTCGTTCCGTGTACGTAAGGTCGTTATGAGTCAAAATGGACTCAACAGCACCTATCGACAAAAACATGTAGAAGATGAGGATTTAATCCCTAGAAAATGCGTCTCAAGCACAACCACCACCCATCTATCAATGGAGGTTTCTATGTTGCCAGGATGCTGAAGAGGTTTCAGTGGAGCTTCCACACTAAGATGGAGTAGGAAGAAGGTCTGGCTATCTACTTCTGAAAATCAGCCAGTGAAAACCCTATAAATCACAACAATCCCCTTCACAACATGTGATATGGATGGCACAGGATTGGGCAGCATTTTGTTCCATTGTGGATGGGGTTACCATGAGTTAGGACCCAAATCCACAGCAGGTAACAAAAACCACATGGAATAGTCAATGACCTTTCTTGAGTTTTTGCTGCCTGCTGATAAGTACTTCCATTCACAGCATTAACTTATCTAACTTAATCATCTTCTATGTAGGTACTGTCACTATTCATATACTCAGACGAGGCAACTGAGTCTTGAAGAACCCAAGAAATTTGCTCAAGACCTCTTACCAGAGGGGTGGTGGACAGGATTTGAACCTAGACCTGTCTAACTGCTAGACAATGTCCTAGTCATGGTGAGAGCTTACATCTTGTTCATGTCCTTTTATAGCATCTCTTACAATTATAATCCATCAATTGTGTCATTATTCATTTTTGTCTGCCACCCTGGATAGACTGTATCTCCAGGACAGAAAGAGTCTTGTTGTTTTATTTTCTGCGGGGTCCCCCACACCAACAGATAATGGACCTGACACATATGGGCAACTCACTTAAGTTCATAAATGGAATTTTTAAATGAACAAATGAGAGTCACAAATAAAGATGATCCCACTCTCCAGCATGTGGTCATGACCATGTACTCACCTCTTTGGTGGCTCTCATCTGCACTATTCTAATAAGTTCCTCATTGTCCCTATGTTGCCATCCATTTCTCCCTACAGGGATCACCTTGATTTTTCTTAAAAAACACACCCAAGAATGTCACAGTGCTGATGAAAGTCTTCACCAGTACCCCTTTCCCTGAAAGATGGAGTCTGAGCCCCTTGGAATGATCTATAGGGTTATTATACTGCTTCTGTCTGCCTTGGAGCATTAGTTTGTTGCTCCACATCCTAGGTCCCGTCTCCATAAACCCACAACCTCCTAGAATGCCAGCCATTCTGAACTAGCTTCCTGTTTTCCAAATTTGCTTTCTTTATCTGAAATGTCTTCACCACTCTGATCAAACACCTACCCTGTCCCCTGCTTTGTGTGCCAAATAAACACCAGCTCATCCTTTGGTTTTTAGTTGAGGTAAAAATTATGTGATATAAAAAGCATCCTTTTAACCATTTTAAAGTGGATTCCAGTATATTCATAATGTTGTGCAACTATCTCCACTATCTAAATCCAGAGTATGTTTTTCATCCTAAGGGAATCCTATACCCATTAAGCAGTCACTTCCCAATCCTTCTCCCCCTTCACCCAAGTCTGCCCCTGGCAAACACTAATCTGAGTTTCATCTCTATGGATTTGCCTATTCTGGGTATTTCATACAAATATAGTCATATAATATGTGTTTTTTATATATCTCATCTTTAAAGACTCAATACAAAGCTCACCTCCTCTAGATTCTTTCCTGCCTTTTTCAGATGGCTATGACCACCACTCATCTGTCAGTTTGTCATACTGTGGTAGCTTGTGTGTTGTTGCAAGGCTGAGGGCTATGCCACCAGTATTTCAAATACCAGTAGGACCACCCATGGTGGACAGGTTTCAGCAGAGCTTCTAGACTAAGACAAACTTGAAAGAAGGAAGAGGCCATCCACTTCTCAAAGAATTGGCCAGTGAAAGCCTTTGAATAGCAGTGAAACACTGTCTGATACATTACTGAAAAACTTTAAGAATGTTGTTGTTGTTGATATGTGCTGTCAAGTCATACCTGACTCATAGTGACCCCTCCTTGGGTTTTGGAGGTGGTATCACTACAGAAGTAGACTTCCCAACCTTCCTTCTGAGGAGTGGCTGGTGGGTTTGAACCGCCAGCCTTCTGGTAAGCAGTCAAGTGCCTTAGGCACTACACTACCAGAGCTCTTATAGCCCTGAAATATTGTTCTATGTAGTGCCAGGAGATGAGCCCCTTAGGTCAGAAGGCACTCAAAACAAGACTGAGGAAGAAGAGCTGCCTCCTCAAAGTAGAGTTGACCTTAATGACGTGGATGGAGTAAAGCTTTCGGGATCTCCATTTGCTGCTGTGGCATGACTCAAAATGAGAAGAAACAGCTGCAAACATCCATTAATACTCAGAATATGTAAGGCATAAAGTATGAATCTTGGAAAATTGGAAGTTGTCAAAAATGAAATGGAACACATAAAGATCAGTATCTTAGGCATTTAAAAAAAACTCACTGCCATCAAGTCAATTATGACTCATAGTGACTCCCTTTGGGTTTCTGAGGTGGTAAATCTTTATGGAAGTAGATTGCCCAGTCTTCTCTCTGGGCAGTAACTGGTGGGTTGGAACTGCCAACCTTCTAGTTAGCAGTCAAATGCCTTAGGCACTACACCACCAGAGCTCCTTATCCTAGCATTAGTGAGCTGAAACGGACTGGTTTTGGCCATTTTGAATCAGATAACCATATGATCTACTATGCCAAGATTGACAAATTGAAGAGGAATGGCATGGCATTCATCATCACAAAGAATGTTTTAAGATCAATCCTGAAATACAATGTTGTCAGTGACAGGATAATATCCATACTCCTACAAGGAAGATCAGTTAATAGTACTATTATTCAAATTTATGCACCAACCACCAAAGGCAAAGATGAGGAAATTGAAGATTTTTACCAACTTCTGAAGTCTGAAACTGACCAAACATGCAATTGAGGTGTGTTGATTATTACTAGTGATTGGAATGCAAAAGTTGGAAACAAAGAAGAATCACCAATAGTTAGAAACATGGCCTTTGTGATAGAAATGACACTGGATATCACATGATAGAATTTTGCAAGACCTATGACTTTTTCCAACAACATAAATGATGGCTATAAACATGGACTTTGCCAGATGGAGTGACTATATCTGTGATAAGAGGTGATGAAGCTCAATACCTTCAGTGAAAAAAAGGCCAGGAGATGACTGTGGAACAGACTATCAACTGCTCATATGTAAATTCAAGTTGAAGCTGAAGAAAATTAAAACAAGTCCATGAAAGCCAAACAATGATCTTGATTATATCCCTCCTGAATTTAGAGACCATCTGAAGAATAGATTTGATGCATTGAACACCAATGACCAAAAAAGAAAAAAAAAAAAAAACAGAGGAATTGTGGGATGACATCAAGAACTTCATCTACGAAGAATGCAAAAGGACATTAAAAAGAAAAGAAAGGAAGAAAAGACCAAAATGGATGTCAGAAGAGGCTCTCTGAAAGTTGCTCTTGAATGGAGCTAAAGCAAATGGAAGAAATGACAAGATAAAAGAGCTGAACAGATTTCAAAGAGCAGCTTGAGAAGACAAAGTCAATTATAATTAAATGTGCAAAGACCTGGAGTTAGAAAACCAACAGGGAAAAACACATGCAGCATTTCTCAAGCTGAAAGAACTGAAGTATTGAAATATTCTATGGGCAAAATATTGAATGATGCAGGAAATATCAAAAGAAGATGGAGAGAATACAAAGTCACTGTATCAAAAAGAATTGGTTGATGTTCATCCATTTTGGGTGGTGGCATATGATCAAGAACCCATGGTACCGAAGGAAGAAGTAGAAGCTGCATTGAAGGAAATGGTGCAAAACAAGGTTCCAGGAATTGACCGGATACCCATCAAAATGCTTCAACAAACAGATGCTGCACTGGAGGTACTTACTTATCTATGCCAAGAAATTTAGAAGACAGCTACCTGGCCAACTGACTGAAGGTGATCCATATTTGTACCCATTCCAAATAAAAGTGATCCCACAGAATGTGAAAATTATGGAACAATATCATTAGTATCATAGGCAAGTAAAATCTTCCTGAAGATAATTCAAAAACAGTTTCAGCAGTATATTGACAGCTTCCAGAAATGCAAGCTGGATTCAGAAGAGGATGTGGAACAAGGGACATCGTTGCTTATGTCAGATGGATCTTGGCTCTAAGCAAAGAATGTCAGAAAGAGGTTTACTTGTGATTTATTGACTATGCAAAACCATTCAATTATGTGGATCATAACAAATTATGGATAACATTGAGAAGAATGGGAATTCCAGAACACTTATTGTACTCATCAGGAACCTGTACACAGACCAGGATGCTGTCATTTGAACAGAACAATGGGATGGTTGAAAATCAGGAAGGGAGAGTGTCAGAGTTGTATCCTTTCACCACACTTATTCAAGTTGTATGCTGAGCAAATAATCTGAGAAGCTGGACTATATGAAGAGAGTAGCATCAGGATTGCAGGGAGACTCATTAACAACCTAGGATATTCAGATGACACAACTTTGCTTGCTGAAAGTGAAGATGACTTGGAGCACTTACTGATGATGATTAAAGACTACAGTCTGCAGTATGGATTATACCTCAACATAAATAAAATGAAAATCCTCACAACTGGATCAATGACCAGCATCATGATAAATGGAGAAAAGATTGAAGTTGTCAAAGATTTCATATTACTTTGTTCCATAATCAACCCCAATAAAAGCAGCCGTCGAGAAATCAGATGATGTATTGCACTGGACAAATCTGCTGCAGAAGATCTCTTTAAAATGCTGAAGAGCAAAGATGTCTCTTTGAAGACTGAGGTGTCCCTAACCCAAGCCATGGTATTTTCAATTGCCTCATATGCGTATGAAAGCTGGACAATGAATAAGGAGGACCAAAGAAGAGCTGATGCTTTTAAATTGTGTTGTTGGCATAGAATACTGAAAATACTATCAACTGCCAGAAGAACTAACAAATCTGTCCTGGAAGAAGTGCAGCCAGAATGCTCCTTGGATGTGAGAATAGCCAGACTTCGTCTCACCTACTTTGATCATGTTGTCAGAAGGGACCATTCACTGGAGAAGGATATCATGCTTGGTAAAGTGGAAGGTCAGCAAAAAAGGAGAAAGCCCTCAAAGGGATGGATTGACACAGTGGCTGCAATGATGGGCTCAGGTATAGCAAGAATTGTGAGGCTGGCACAGGGCAGGGCAGTGTTTTGTTCTGTTGTACATAGGGTCACTATGCGTTGGAGCCGACTTGACAACACCAAACAACAATATGACTCCTTTTGTGCAACATTTTCAAGTTCTCCTCCTACTCCTCTCACAGCACCTGTAATATTTACTGCTTTTATTTATACAATGTCAGCCTCTTTCCATGAGTCCCTGAGTTCCTTGAGGGCTAAAAACTTGCTGTTACTAATCTGTACACTTGTAACAGCTCCTACAGCACTTAGCACACAGCAGCATCTTATAAATGTGTGCAGAATACATATACAAGGTAGTGGCTATGCACACAGACTCTGGAGCCTGACTGCGTTCCAGCCTGACTCTACTGCTTGCCAGCTATGTGAACCTGGGCAAATTATTTAACCTCTCTATGCCTCAGTCAGGAGCACTGGTAGCGTAGTGCCTAAGGCACTTGACTGCTAACCAGAAGGCTGGCGGTTTAAACCCACCAGCCACTCCTCAGAAGGAAGATGGGGCAATCTACTTCCATAGTGATACTGCCTCGGCAATCCAAGGAGGGGTCGCTATGAGTCGGGTCTGACTCCACGGCACCTAACAACAACAACAACATGCCTCAGACTCTTCAATGGGACAATGTGATAATGATAGAATCTATATCAAAATGCTGTTGTGAAAGCTCATTAGTAGTTACCAAGGGTGGAAGAGAAGAGGACGGGGCAGTTACTGCTGGAGGGGCACTGAGATTCTGTCAATGGAGGTGGAATTATTTGGAGAAAAAAAATTATAATGGTTGCATAACATGATGAATGCAATGTCACCAAATTATATGAAGAAATTGTTGAATTTGCAAATGTTTTATTGTTGTTGTTGTTGTTGTTATGTGCCGTCAAGTCGGACCCGACTCATAGCGACCCCTCCTTAGGTTTCTGAGGCAGTATCACTGCGGAAGTAGATTGCCCCATCTTCCTTCCGAGGAGTGGCTGGTGGGTTTGAACCTCCAGCCTTCTGGTTAGCAGTCAAGTGCCTTAGCCACTATATTTTTTACCACAAAAATAAAAAGTCAAGGCTGTTGTGAGGAAAAGACACTCAGAACCATTCCTAGCATACAGTGTTATTGTTAGTTGCTGTTGTGTTGGTTCCCACCCCTGGCCACCCCATGTACAACAGAACAAAATGTTGCCCAGTTCTGTGCAACTGGGCACAGTTCATAATCATTGGTATGTGTGGTAGTTACGTTTTTGTGTCAGCTTGGCTAGGCCTGGTTGAGTGGCTGGGCAGCTGGATGTAGTATTCTTCATGACGAAATTGGTAATCAACTCCGTGGTGAAATCTACCGTGAGCCGCTGAGTAGCTGCTTTTGGGTATGTGGTCTGCTTCCTGTATATAAGCAGGAGCTTTGGGAATGGTCTCTAGCCTATGGCATGCTTGGACCCTGAATGTAGCCATGTCATTGCTCAGCAGCCAGCTATGCTCTGCCAATCTTGGGACATACAATGGACTTAAGTTAATGGACTGCCATGTGGTTTGGTAACATCCGGACCGTGCCTTTTTACTTGTCAACCTTGGGGCATCTCAGCCTCAGTAGCCTGCAGCTGTCTGAGTGAAGAAATACCTCTAGCTCCAGTGGTCTGGGAGCAGGAGGCAGAGCTGGACCCCAAGGTTGAGGGGCTTTCACCCAGCCCTTAGAGCCTGGCACTTTGTACTTGGACTTAAAGCCTCCAAACTATAAGAGAATAAACTCCTGTTTGTTAAGGCCATCCCATTTGTGGTATATTTTTGTTAGAGTGGCACTAGGTAACCAGAACAGTATGCTCCAGTCTGTTAGTGCAGTCACACTGTATTTTGAGTGTCTTCAAAACTAAGGGACTTACCTTCTAGCACTATATTGGACAATATTCTGTTATAATACATAGGGTTTTCAATAACTAATTTTTAGAAGTAGATCACTAGGCTGTTTTTCCTAGTCTGTCTTAGTTTGGAAGCTCTGCTGAAACCTGTCTACCATGGCTGACTCTGATGTTTGAAATACTGATGGCATAGCTTCCAGTATCATAGCAACATGCAAGCCACCAGAGTAAGACAAATAGATAGATTGTGGCCAGCATGTAATAAGGTTCCACAAATATTAATTATTCTATATTTATTTACTTCATGTCTATTTATCATGATAAATATTTATTATTATGATAAATAATACTCACATTAGAGGCTTAAACTATGCTGCCAGTGCACAGAGCAAGAACATATTAATTTTGATGAAAGGGATTTATCAAGGGTTCATGGAAGAGGTAGAAATATATCTGTTCATTGAAAAGTTATTGTTGTTTTTAGGTGCCATCGAGTCAGCTCTGACTCATAGTGACCCTACGTACAACAAAACAAAACACTGCTCGGACCTGCACCATCCTCACAATTCTTGTTATGCTTGAGCCCCATCTTTCCAGCCACTGTGTCAACTCATCTCATTGAGAGTCTCCCCCCCCCCTTTTTTTTTTTGCTGACCCTTTACTTTACCAAGCATGATATCTTTCTCCAGGGATTGGTCCCTTCTGGCAACAAACCAGAGTACATGAGACAAAGTCTGGCCAAACTCAATTCTAAGGAACATTCTGGCTGTACTACTTCCAAGATAGATTTGTTTGTTCTTCTGGCAACTCGTGGTATTTTCAGTATTCTTCACCAGCACCACAAATCAAATGCATCATTGTTCTATGGTCTTCCTCATGCATTGTCCACCTTTCACATGCGTGTGGGGCTATTGTAAACACCATGGCTTGGCTCAGGCACACCTTAGTCTTCAAAGTGACATCTTTGCTCTTTAACACTTTAAAGAGGTCTTTTGCAGCAGATTTGCCTAATGCAGTATGTTCTCGGATTTCTTGACTACTGCTTCCATGGGTGTTGATTGTGAATCCATGTATATTATCCATATAATGCATTTTTCTTTGGATTATTTGCTCAGCATATAGATTAAGTAAGTATGATGAAAGGATAGAACCCTGACACAGATCCATCCTGATTTTAAACCATGCAGTATCCCCTTGTTCTGTTCGAAAGACTGCCTCGTGGTCTATGTACAGGTTCCTCACGAACACAATTAAGTGTTCTGGAGCTCTCATTCTTTGCAAAGTTATCTACAAGGGATCATGATCCAGAGAAGTGAATGCCTTTGCATAGTCAGTAAAACACAGGTAAATATCTTCCTGGTATTCTTTGCTTTCAGCCAAGATCCATCTGAGATTAACAATGATAACATTGTTCCATGTCCTCTTCTGAATCTGGCTTGAATTTCTGGCAGTGCTCTGGTAGCATAGTGGCTAAAGGCACTTGACTGCTAACCAGAAGGCTGGCGATTCAAACCCACCAGCCACTCCTCGGAAGGAATATGGGGCAATCTACTTCCGTAGTGATACTGCCTCGGAAACCCTAGGAGGGGTCGCTATGAGTCAGGTCTGACTCGACGGCACATAGCAACAACAATAACAGCTTCAATATACTACTGCAGCTGTTTTTTAATTATCCTCAGCAAAATTTTACTTGTGTGTGATATTAATGATATATATTTTTTTTTTCTAATGTCCAAATTCTATCTGATCATCCTTCTTTGGAATGGGCACAAATGTGGATGTCTTCCAGTCAATTGACCAGGTAGCAGTCTTCCAAATTTCTTCACATAGAACAGCAAACATATCCAGTGCTGCATCCGTTTGTTGAAATATCTTTTTTTTTTTAAATTAATTAACTTATTTATTTTTATTTGGGTGAAGATTTACAGTGCAAATTCACTTTCCATACAGCAGGTCACATATACTTTTTCCCATGTCATTGACCACAGTTTACCACAATGCAACAACTCCCCTCCCACTTCCTCCCCATAGTTACCACTTCCCAGTATCCATCCCTCCATACTCTCCTGTCCCCTGAGCTG